>NC_080027.1:5043752-5187370 GCF_030020395.1 Manis pentadactyla | reverse complement strand
GCTTGTGTGCCTATTTCGGTAGAAGGCCTTGCTGAGGCAGCCTGAGTGACAGACAATCGCTTGCATGTGGTGACTTCAGCTTAGCAGTTGAAAAAGGCGCTTATTCTCTGCTACTTTCCGACGGCTTCAGAGCGGTCCAGGGCAGACGGTGGCCGGGGTGTGGACGGGATCGGGGTGGTGATGTGGGCTATTTGAGCAGGTGTCCACTGTCACAGGCCGAACTCTGAAAACCAGGCGCACACTGACTTCAGGCCCCAAGCAACATGGGCAGCAAGTGGTGTCTGCGAAGCCTCTCCACAGCCCTGTGGCGGAGGGGCCCTAAGCCTCAGAGCTGCGGTCCTGCCGAGAAGGCTCTCAGGCTGTCTCAGTCACAGTGATTTGCCGCCCGGACATGTCCACATCGCCAGCTCAACACTGCTACGTGGCGAGGTGAGCTTCTTACATATACTTGTACTGCCAGACAGTGGGACACTGTGACGAGGTCTTCTGCCCAGCCTCAGGGGAGGAAGCAGAGCAAGGTGCTTTCTGCACCGCATTGAAAGAAGGGAGGATGGGCGTTCTGTTCAATGGGCCAGAGGCAGGCAGCACCAGGAGCCTCTGTCAAGTACGCCGCTCTTTATGGCCAGTGAAGCTGAATTCAGACCTGCAACCGAAATTGTTGTTCGGTACCTAAGCTCTGACTTCACGATCTAACACTTTCAGCTACTTTCTCCAAACCCCGACGGAGTGGGATGGGCAAACCTAGGTGTGCGTGCTGTCCTCTGTGAAGGCGCTTTCAGTCCGAGAGATACGTGTGCTGTGAATGGGACGTGCAACTGTACTTAAGGGCAGATGCTGTTGGGGCTCCTTTCAGCTGATCGTCCGCTCGTGAGCAGAGATCTCCGCTCTGGGCTGGAACTCCGTCAGCCAGAACCGACCATGGGCAGCACAGCTGTCTCTGGGCGATCTGCAGGGAGAAACCATCCTTTTTCTACGATTCTCAGGCTAAATGCTTACGGGCAGTCCTAAGACTTCTGCATTCAAGCACTCTGAGGAAAGCCTGTCGTGCCGGGCTTGTTTTCTCCACAGGTTTGTCATCCTGCGGGAGGGCCTTGTTCGCTGAGGGCGCTAGAAGAGGACGCACAGAGCCGCCTCATGCCGGTGAGTAAGAGCAATGCCCTGCAGATGCCTTTGTAGTCCAGTGTCAGGAACTGCTGCAGGAGAGCCTCCTGCCAGACTCTTGCGGGTTCACAATCCATCGAGCAATGACGAGACCCTGAGAGAACACCAGGCGGCTTTCCACTTGCATGTCACTTTCTCCTAGGTGACATAGAAAACTAGGTAAACATGGCAGTAGAAGGCTGTCCTCGCTGTTCACCCTCCACATCGCAGACTTCGGATAGGCTTCAAGCACCAGGCACACGGGAAGGTGCACAACAGCATGCTTCGAAATGCAAGCAGTGGAGGCAATTCCGCTTCAGGTTCCTCTTATGAGGGCGAAAGAAAGCAGTGCAGGATGCCCCTTTCGGGAAATCATTCACGTCGCTGGAGTGGATGCTCAAACTGAGCTTGCCACGTGCTCTCCGGGTCTGTCCCGTGCGTCTGCACTCTAGGCGCCTTGAATGAAGTGTGCCGTGTACAGCTCTCCCTTGCTGAGCAGCAGACGCCCGCTTGCGTGGCCATTTAGCCCAGAGGCCTTGCTGAGGCAGCCTGGCTGACACAGAATCCCCTGCGTGTGGTGACTTCAGCTTGGCAGTTGAAAAAGGCGCTTTTCCTCTGCTACTGTCCGGCGGCTTCAGAGAGGTCCAGGGCAGACGGTTTCGGGGGCGTGTTCGGGGTTGGGCCGGGGAGGTGGGCTATATAAGCAGGTCTCCCCCGCCACAGGCTGAGCTCTGAAAACCAGGTGCACACTGGCTTCCGGCCGCAAGCAACATGGGCAGCAAGAGGTGCGTGCAAAGCCTCTCCACAGCCCGGTGGCGGAGGGTCCCTGAGCCTCCGAGCTGCGGTCCCGCCGAGAAGGCTCTCAGGCGGTCTCAGTCCCAGTGACTTGCATCTCAGTCATGTCCAGAACGCCAGCTCGACACTGCTACGTGGCGAGGTGAGCTTCTTATATATACTTGTACGGCCCGACAGTGGGATACTGTGACGAGGTCTTCTGCCCAGCCTCGGGGTGGAAGCAGAGCAAGGTGCTTTCTGTACAGCATTGGAGGAAGGGCCGATGGGCGTTCTGCTCAATGGGCCACAAGCAGGCAGCACCAGGAGCCCCTGTCAAGTACGCCGCTCTTTATGGCCAGTGAAGCTGAATTCAAACCTGCAATGGAAACTGTCGTGGGGTTCCTAAACTCAGACTTGACGATCTAACACTTCCAGTTGTTTTCTCCAAACTCCAACAGAGTGGGATGGCAAAACCTAGGTGTGCGCGGTGTCCTCTGTGAATGCGCTTCCAGTCCGAGAGGTACGTGTGTTGTGAATGGGACGTGCAAGTGTACTAAAGGGCAGATGCTGCCGGGGCTCCTTACAGCAGATCGTCCGCTCATGAGCACAGAGCTCCGCTCTGGCTTGGAGCTCTGTCAGCCTGAACCGACCACGTTCAGCACAACTCTCTCCTGGCGATCGGCAGGGAGAAGCCGTCCTTTGCTACGATTCTCAGGCTAAATGCTTACGGGCAGTCCTAAGACTTCTGCATTCAAGCACTCTGAGGAAAGCCTGTCGTGCCGGTCTTGTTTTCTCCACAGGTTTGTCATCCTGCGGGAGGGCCTTGTTTGCTGAGGGCGCTAGAGGAGGACGCACAGAGGCGCCTCGTCCCGGTGAGTAAGAGCAATGCCCTGCAGATGCCCTGTAGTCCAGTGTCAGGAACTGCTGCAGGGGAGCCTCCTGCCAGACTCTTGCGGGGGCGCAATCCACCGAGCACCGAGGAGTCCCTCCCTGAGAGAACAGCAGGTGGCTTTCCCCTTGCACGCCAACTGCTCCTATGTGACATGGAAAATGAGGTAAACATTGCAGTAGAAGCCTGTCCTCGCTGTACACCCTGTATCTCACAGACTTCAGTTAGGCCTTACGCACAAGGCACACGGGGAGGTGCAGAGCAGGATGCTTCGAAATGACAGCATTGGGGGCAAGTCAGCTTCGCGTTCAGCTTACGTAGCTGGATGCCCCGTTCGGGAAATCGTTCACGGGGCTGGAGTGGATGCTGAAACTGAGCTTGCCACGTGCTCCCCGTGTCTGTTCTGTGCGTCCGCACCCTTGGCGCCTTGAATGAAGTCTGCCGCTTACCGCTTGCCCTTGCTGAGCTGTAGAGGCTCGCTTGTGTGCCTATTTCGGTAGAAGGCCTTGCTGAGGCAGCCTGAGTGACAGACAATCGCTTGCATGTGGTGACTTCAGCTTAGCAGTTGAAAAAGGCGCTTATTCTCTGCTACTTTCCGACGGCTTCAGAGCGGTCCAGGGCAGACGGTGGCCGGGGTGTGGACGGGATCGGGGTGGTGATGTGGGCTATTTGAGCAGGTGTCCACTGTCACAGGCCGAACTCTGAAAACCAGGCGCACACTGACTTCAGGCCCCAAGCAACATGGGCAGCAAGTGGTGTCTGCGAAGCCTCTCCACAGCCCTGTGGCGGAGGGGCCCTAAGCCTCAGAGCTGCGGTCCTGCCGAGAAGGCTCTCAGGCTGTCTCAGTCACAGTGATTTGCCGCCCGGACATGTCCACATCGCCAGCTCAACACTGCTACGTGGCGAGGTGAGCTTCTTACATATACTTGTACTGCCAGACAGTGGGACACTGTGACGAGGTCTTCTGCCCAGCCTCAGGGGAGGAAGCAGAGCAAGGTGCTTTCTGCACCGCATTGAAAGAAGGGAGGATGGGCGTTCTGTTCAATGGGCCAGAGGCAGGCAGCACCAGGAGCCTCTGTCAAGTACGCCGCTCTTTATGGCCAGTGAAGCTGAATTCAGACCTGCAACCGAAATTGTTGTTCGGTACCTAAGCTCTGACTTCACGATCTAACACTTTCAGCTACTTTCTCCAAACCCCGACGGAGTGGGATGGGCAAACCTAGGTGTGCGTGCTGTCCTCTGTGAAGGCGCTTTCAGTCCGAGAGATACGTGTGCTGTGAATGGGACGTGCAACTGTACTTAAGGGCAGATGCTGTTGGGGCTCCTTTCAGCTGATCGTCCGCTCGTGAGCAGAGATCTCCGCTCTGGGCTGGAACTCCGTCAGCCAGAACCGACCATGGGCAGCACAGCTGTCTCTGGGCGATCTGCAGGGAGAAACCATCCTTTTTCTACGATTCTCAGGCTAAATGCTTACGGGCAGTCCTAAGACTTCTGCATTCAAGCACTCTGAGGAAAGCCTGTCGTGCCGGGCTTGTTTTCTCCACAGGTTTGTCATCCTGCGGGAGGGCCTTGTTCGCTGAGGGCGCTAGAAGAGGACGCACAGAGCCGCCTCATGCCGGTGAGTAAGAGCAATGCCCTGCAGATGCCTTTGTAGTCCAGTGTCAGGAACTGCTGCAGGAGAGCCTCCTGCCAGACTCTTGCGGGTTCACAATCCATCGAGCAATGACGAGACCCTGAGAGAACACCAGGCGGCTTTCCACTTGCATGTCACTTTCTCCTAGGTGACATAGAAAACTAGGTAAACATGGCAGTAGAAGGCTGTCCTCGCTGTTCACCCTCCACATCGCAGACTTCGGATAGGCTTCAAGCACCAGGCACACGGGAAGGTGCACAACAGCATGCTTCGAAATGCAAGCAGTGGAGGCAATTCCGCTTCAGGTTCCTCTTATGAGGGCGAAAGAAAGCAGTGCAGGATGCCCCTTTCGGGAAATCATTCACGTCGCTGGAGTGGATGCTCAAACTGAGCTTGCCACGTGCTCTCCGGGTCTGTCCCGTGCGTCTGCACTCTAGGCGCCTTGAATGAAGTGTGCCGTGTACAGCTCTCCCTTGCTGAGCAGCAGACGCCCGCTTGCGTGGCCATTTAGCCCAGAGGCCTTGCTGAGGCAGCCTGGCTGACACAGAATCCCCTGCGTGTGGTGACTTCAGCTTGGCAGTTGAAAAAGGCGCTTTTCCTCTGCTACTGTCCGGCGGCTTCAGAGAGGTCCAGGGCAGACGGTTTCGGGGGCGTGTTCGGGGTTGGGCCGGGGAGGTGGGCTATATAAGCAGGTCTCCCCCGCCACAGGCTGAGCTCTGAAAACCAGGTGCACACTGGCTTCCGGCCGCAAGCAACATGGGCAGCAAGAGGTGCGTGCAAAGCCTCTCCACAGCCCGGTGGCGGAGGGTCCCTGAGCCTCCGAGCTGCGGTCCCGCCGAGAAGGCTCTCAGGCGGTCTCAGTCCCAGTGACTTGCATCTCAGTCATGTCCAGAACGCCAGCTCGACACTGCTACGTGGCGAGGTGAGCTTCTTATATATACTTGTACGGCCCGACAGTGGGATACTGTGACGAGGTCTTCTGCCCAGCCTCGGGGTGGAAGCAGAGCAAGGTGCTTTCTGTACAGCATTGGAGGAAGGGCCGATGGGCGTTCTGCTCAATGGGCCACAAGCAGGCAGCACCAGGAGCCCCTGTCAAGTACGCCGCTCTTTATGGCCAGTGAAGCTGAATTCAAACCTGCAATGGAAACTGTCGTGGGGTTCCTAAACTCAGACTTGACGATCTAACACTTCCAGTTGTTTTCTCCAAACTCCAACAGAGTGGGATGGCAAAACCTAGGTGTGCGCGGTGTCCTCTGTGAATGCGCTTCCAGTCCGAGAGGTACGTGTGTTGTGAATGGGACGTGCAAGTGTACTAAAGGGCAGATGCTGCCGGGGCTCCTTACAGCAGATCGTCCGCTCATGAGCACAGAGCTCCGCTCTGGCTTGGAGCTCTGTCAGCCTGAACCGACCACGTTCAGCACAACTCTCTCCTGGCGATCGGCAGGGAGAAGCCGTCCTTTGCTACGATTCTCAGGCTAAATGCTTACGGGCAGTCCTAAGACTTCTGCATTCAAGCACTCTGAGGAAAGCCTGTCGTGCCGGTCTTGTTTTCTCCACAGGTTTGTCATCCTGCGGGAGGGCCTTGTTTGCTGAGGGCGCTAGAGGAGGACGCACAGAGGCGCCTCGTCCCGGTGAGTAAGAGCAATGCCCTGCAGATGCCCTGTAGTCCAGTGTCAGGAACTGCTGCAGGGGAGCCTCCTGCCAGACTCTTGCGGGGGCGCAATCCACCGAGCACCGAGGAGTCCCTCCCTGAGAGAACAGCAGGTGGCTTTCCCCTTGCACGCCAACTGCTCCTATGTGACATGGAAAATGAGGTAAACATTGCAGTAGAAGCCTGTCCTCGCTGTACACCCTGTATCTCACAGACTTCAGTTAGGCCTTACGCACAAGGCACACGGGGAGGTGCAGAGCAGGATGCTTCGAAATGACAGCATTGGGGGCAAGTCAGCTTCGCGTTCAGCTTACGTAGCTGGATGCCCCGTTCGGGAAATCGTTCACGGGGCTGGAGTGGATGCTGAAACTGAGCTTGCCACGTGCTCCCCGTGTCTGTTCTGTGCGTCCGCACCCTTGGCGCCTTGAATGAAGTCTGCCGCTTACCGCTTGCCCTTGCTGAGCTGTAGAGGCTCGCTTGTGTGCCTATTTCGGTAGAAGGCCTTGCTGAGGCAGCCTGAGTGACAGACAATCGCTTGCATGTGGTGACTTCAGCTTAGCAGTTGAAAAAGGCGCTTATTCTCTGCTACTTTCCGACGGCTTCAGAGCGGTCCAGGGCAGACGGTGGCCGGGGTGTGGACGGGATCGGGGTGGTGATGTGGGCTATTTGAGCAGGTGTCCACTGTCACAGGCCGAACTCTGAAAACCAGGCGCACACTGACTTCAGGCCCCAAGCAACATGGGCAGCAAGTGGTGTCTGCGAAGCCTCTCCACAGCCCTGTGGCGGAGGGGCCCTAAGCCTCAGAGCTGCGGTCCTGCCGAGAAGGCTCTCAGGCTGTCTCAGTCACAGTGATTTGCCGCCCGGACATGTCCACATCGCCAGCTCAACACTGCTACGTGGCGAGGTGAGCTTCTTACATATACTTGTACTGCCAGACAGTGGGACACTGTGACGAGGTCTTCTGCCCAGCCTCAGGGGAGGAAGCAGAGCAAGGTGCTTTCTGCACCGCATTGAAAGAAGGGAGGATGGGCGTTCTGTTCAATGGGCCAGAGGCAGGCAGCACCAGGAGCCTCTGTCAAGTACGCCGCTCTTTATGGCCAGTGAAGCTGAATTCAGACCTGCAACCGAAATTGTTGTTCGGTACCTAAGCTCTGACTTCACGATCTAACACTTTCAGCTACTTTCTCCAAACCCCGACGGAGTGGGATGGGCAAACCTAGGTGTGCGTGCTGTCCTCTGTGAAGGCGCTTTCAGTCCGAGAGATACGTGTGCTGTGAATGGGACGTGCAACTGTACTTAAGGGCAGATGCTGTTGGGGCTCCTTTCAGCTGATCGTCCGCTCGTGAGCAGAGATCTCCGCTCTGGGCTGGAACTCCGTCAGCCAGAACCGACCATGGGCAGCACAGCTGTCTCTGGGCGATCTGCAGGGAGAAACCATCCTTTTTCTACGATTCTCAGGCTAAATGCTTACGGGCAGTCCTAAGACTTCTGCATTCAAGCACTCTGAGGAAAGCCTGTCGTGCCGGGCTTGTTTTCTCCACAGGTTTGTCATCCTGCGGGAGGGCCTTGTTCGCTGAGGGCGCTAGAAGAGGACGCACAGAGCCGCCTCATGCCGGTGAGTAAGAGCAATGCCCTGCAGATGCCTTTGTAGTCCAGTGTCAGGAACTGCTGCAGGAGAGCCTCCTGCCAGACTCTTGCGGGTTCACAATCCATCGAGCAATGACGAGACCCTGAGAGAACACCAGGCGGCTTTCCACTTGCATGTCACTTTCTCCTAGGTGACATAGAAAACTAGGTAAACATGGCAGTAGAAGGCTGTCCTCGCTGTTCACCCTCCACATCGCAGACTTCGGATAGGCTTCAAGCACCAGGCACACGGGAAGGTGCACAACAGCATGCTTCGAAATGCAAGCAGTGGAGGCAATTCCGCTTCAGGTTCCTCTTATGAGGGCGAAAGAAAGCAGTGCAGGATGCCCCTTTCGGGAAATCATTCACGTCGCTGGAGTGGATGCTCAAACTGAGCTTGCCACGTGCTCTCCGGGTCTGTCCCGTGCGTCTGCACTCTAGGCGCCTTGAATGAAGTGTGCCGTGTACAGCTCTCCCTTGCTGAGCAGCAGACGCCCGCTTGCGTGGCCATTTAGCCCAGAGGCCTTGCTGAGGCAGCCTGGCTGACACAGAATCCCCTGCGTGTGGTGACTTCAGCTTGGCAGTTGAAAAAGGCGCTTTTCCTCTGCTACTGTCCGGCGGCTTCAGAGAGGTCCAGGGCAGACGGTTTCGGGGGCGTGTTCGGGGTTGGGCCGGGGAGGTGGGCTATATAAGCAGGTCTCCCCCGCCACAGGCTGAGCTCTGAAAACCAGGTGCACACTGGCTTCCGGCCGCAAGCAACATGGGCAGCAAGAGGTGCGTGCAAAGCCTCTCCACAGCCCGGTGGCGGAGGGTCCCTGAGCCTCCGAGCTGCGGTCCCGCCGAGAAGGCTCTCAGGCGGTCTCAGTCCCAGTGACTTGCATCTCAGTCATGTCCAGAACGCCAGCTCGACACTGCTACGTGGCGAGGTGAGCTTCTTATATATACTTGTACGGCCCGACAGTGGGATACTGTGACGAGGTCTTCTGCCCAGCCTCGGGGTGGAAGCAGAGCAAGGTGCTTTCTGTACAGCATTGGAGGAAGGGCCGATGGGCGTTCTGCTCAATGGGCCACAAGCAGGCAGCACCAGGAGCCCCTGTCAAGTACGCCGCTCTTTATGGCCAGTGAAGCTGAATTCAAACCTGCAATGGAAACTGTCGTGGGGTTCCTAAACTCAGACTTGACGATCTAACACTTCCAGTTGTTTTCTCCAAACTCCAACAGAGTGGGATGGCAAAACCTAGGTGTGCGCGGTGTCCTCTGTGAATGCGCTTCCAGTCCGAGAGGTACGTGTGTTGTGAATGGGACGTGCAAGTGTACTAAAGGGCAGATGCTGCCGGGGCTCCTTACAGCAGATCGTCCGCTCATGAGCACAGAGCTCCGCTCTGGCTTGGAGCTCTGTCAGCCTGAACCGACCACGTTCAGCACAACTCTCTCCTGGCGATCGGCAGGGAGAAGCCGTCCTTTGCTACGATTCTCAGGCTAAATGCTTACGGGCAGTCCTAAGACTTCTGCATTCAAGCACTCTGAGGAAAGCCTGTCGTGCCGGTCTTGTTTTCTCCACAGGTTTGTCATCCTGCGGGAGGGCCTTGTTTGCTGAGGGCGCTAGAGGAGGACGCACAGAGGCGCCTCGTCCCGGTGAGTAAGAGCAATGCCCTGCAGATGCCCTGTAGTCCAGTGTCAGGAACTGCTGCAGGGGAGCCTCCTGCCAGACTCTTGCGGGGGCGCAATCCACCGAGCACCGAGGAGTCCCTCCCTGAGAGAACAGCAGGTGGCTTTCCCCTTGCACGCCAACTGCTCCTATGTGACATGGAAAATGAGGTAAACATTGCAGTAGAAGCCTGTCCTCGCTGTACACCCTGTATCTCACAGACTTCAGTTAGGCCTTACGCACAAGGCACACGGGGAGGTGCAGAGCAGGATGCTTCGAAATGACAGCATTGGGGGCAAGTCAGCTTCGCGTTCAGCTTACGTAGCTGGATGCCCCGTTCGGGAAATCGTTCACGGGGCTGGAGTGGATGCTGAAACTGAGCTTGCCACGTGCTCCCCGTGTCTGTTCTGTGCGTCCGCACCCTTGGCGCCTTGAATGAAGTCTGCCGCTTACCGCTTGCCCTTGCTGAGCTGTAGAGGCTCGCTTGTGTGCCTATTTCGGTAGAAGGCCTTGCTGAGGCAGCCTGAGTGACAGACAATCGCTTGCATGTGGTGACTTCAGCTTAGCAGTTGAAAAAGGCGCTTATTCTCTGCTACTTTCCGACGGCTTCAGAGCGGTCCAGGGCAGACGGTGGCCGGGGTGTGGACGGGATCGGGGTGGTGATGTGGGCTATTTGAGCAGGTGTCCACTGTCACAGGCCGAACTCTGAAAACCAGGCGCACACTGACTTCAGGCCCCAAGCAACATGGGCAGCAAGTGGTGTCTGCGAAGCCTCTCCACAGCCCTGTGGCGGAGGGGCCCTAAGCCTCAGAGCTGCGGTCCTGCCGAGAAGGCTCTCAGGCTGTCTCAGTCACAGTGATTTGCCGCCCGGACATGTCCACATCGCCAGCTCAACACTGCTACGTGGCGAGGTGAGCTTCTTACATATACTTGTACTGCCAGACAGTGGGACACTGTGACGAGGTCTTCTGCCCAGCCTCAGGGGAGGAAGCAGAGCAAGGTGCTTTCTGCACCGCATTGAAAGAAGGGAGGATGGGCGTTCTGTTCAATGGGCCAGAGGCAGGCAGCACCAGGAGCCTCTGTCAAGTACGCCGCTCTTTATGGCCAGTGAAGCTGAATTCAGACCTGCAACCGAAATTGTTGTTCGGTACCTAAGCTCTGACTTCACGATCTAACACTTTCAGCTACTTTCTCCAAACCCCGACGGAGTGGGATGGGCAAACCTAGGTGTGCGTGCTGTCCTCTGTGAAGGCGCTTTCAGTCCGAGAGATACGTGTGCTGTGAATGGGACGTGCAACTGTACTTAAGGGCAGATGCTGTTGGGGCTCCTTTCAGCTGATCGTCCGCTCGTGAGCAGAGATCTCCGCTCTGGGCTGGAACTCCGTCAGCCAGAACCGACCATGGGCAGCACAGCTGTCTCTGGGCGATCTGCAGGGAGAAACCATCCTTTTTCTACGATTCTCAGGCTAAATGCTTACGGGCAGTCCTAAGACTTCTGCATTCAAGCACTCTGAGGAAAGCCTGTCGTGCCGGGCTTGTTTTCTCCACAGGTTTGTCATCCTGCGGGAGGGCCTTGTTCGCTGAGGGCGCTAGAAGAGGACGCACAGAGCCGCCTCATGCCGGTGAGTAAGAGCAATGCCCTGCAGATGCCTTTGTAGTCCAGTGTCAGGAACTGCTGCAGGAGAGCCTCCTGCCAGACTCTTGCGGGTTCACAATCCATCGAGCAATGACGAGACCCTGAGAGAACACCAGGCGGCTTTCCACTTGCATGTCACTTTCTCCTAGGTGACATAGAAAACTAGGTAAACATGGCAGTAGAAGGCTGTCCTCGCTGTTCACCCTCCACATCGCAGACTTCGGATAGGCTTCAAGCACCAGGCACACGGGAAGGTGCACAACAGCATGCTTCGAAATGCAAGCAGTGGAGGCAATTCCGCTTCAGGTTCCTCTTATGAGGGCGAAAGAAAGCAGTGCAGGATGCCCCTTTCGGGAAATCATTCACGTCGCTGGAGTGGATGCTCAAACTGAGCTTGCCACGTGCTCTCCGGGTCTGTCCCGTGCGTCTGCACTCTAGGCGCCTTGAATGAAGTGTGCCGTGTACAGCTCTCCCTTGCTGAGCAGCAGACGCCCGCTTGCGTGGCCATTTAGCCCAGAGGCCTTGCTGAGGCAGCCTGGCTGACACAGAATCCCCTGCGTGTGGTGACTTCAGCTTGGCAGTTGAAAAAGGCGCTTTTCCTCTGCTACTGTCCGGCGGCTTCAGAGAGGTCCAGGGCAGACGGTTTCGGGGGCGTGTTCGGGGTTGGGCCGGGGAGGTGGGCTATATAAGCAGGTCTCCCCCGCCACAGGCTGAGCTCTGAAAACCAGGTGCACACTGGCTTCCGGCCGCAAGCAACATGGGCAGCAAGAGGTGCGTGCAAAGCCTCTCCACAGCCCGGTGGCGGAGGGTCCCTGAGCCTCCGAGCTGCGGTCCCGCCGAGAAGGCTCTCAGGCGGTCTCAGTCCCAGTGACTTGCATCTCAGTCATGTCCAGAACGCCAGCTCGACACTGCTACGTGGCGAGGTGAGCTTCTTATATATACTTGTACGGCCCGACAGTGGGATACTGTGACGAGGTCTTCTGCCCAGCCTCGGGGTGGAAGCAGAGCAAGGTGCTTTCTGTACAGCATTGGAGGAAGGGCCGATGGGCGTTCTGCTCAATGGGCCACAAGCAGGCAGCACCAGGAGCCCCTGTCAAGTACGCCGCTCTTTATGGCCAGTGAAGCTGAATTCAAACCTGCAATGGAAACTGTCGTGGGGTTCCTAAACTCAGACTTGACGATCTAACACTTCCAGTTGTTTTCTCCAAACTCCAACAGAGTGGGATGGCAAAACCTAGGTGTGCGCGGTGCCCTCTGTGAATGCGCTTCCAGTCCGAGAGGTACGTGTGTTGTGAATGGGACGTGCAAGTGTACTAAAGGGCAGATGCTGCCGGGGCTCCTTACAGCAGATCGTCCGCTCATGAGCACAGAGCTCCGCTCTGGCTTGGAGCTCTGTCAGCCTGAACCGACCACGTTCAGCACAACTCTCTCCTGGCGATCGGCAGGGAGAAGCCGTCCTTTGCTACGATTCTCAGGCTAAATGCTTACGGGCAGTCCTAAGACTTCTGCATTCAAGCACTCTGAGGAAAGCCCGTCGTGCCGGTCTTGTTTTCTCCACAGGTTTGTCATCCTGCGGGAGGGCCTTGTTTGCTGAGGGCGCTAGAGGAGGACGCACAGAGGCGCCTCGTCCCGGTGAGTAAGAGCAATGCCCTGCAGATGCCCTGTAGTCCAGTGTCAGGAACTGCTGCAGGGGAGCCTCCTGCCAGACTCTTGCGGGGGCGCAATCCACCGAGCACCGAGGAGTCCCTCCCTGAGAGAACAGCAGGTGGCTTTCCCCTTGCACGCCAACTGCTCCTATGTGACATGGAAAATGAGGTAAACATTGCAGTAGAAGCCTGTCCTCGCTGTACACCCTGTATCTCACAGACTTCAGTTAGGCCTTACGCACAAGGCACACGGGGAGGTGCAGAGCAGGATGCTTCGAAATGACAGCATTGGGGGCAAGTCAGCTTCGCGTTCAGCTTACGTAGCTGGATGCCCCGTTCGGGAAATCGTTCACGGGGCTGGAGTGGATGCTGAAACTGAGCTTGCCACGTGCTCCCCGTGTCTGTTCTGTGCGTCCGCACCCTTGGCGCCTTGAATGAAGTCTGCTGCTTACCGCTTGCCCTTGCTGAGCTGTAGAGGCTCGCTTGTGTGCCTATTTCGGTAGAAGGCCTTGCTGAGGCAGCCTGAGTGACAGACAATCGCTTGCATGTGGTGACTTCAGCTTAGCAGTTGAAAAAGGCGCTTATTCTCTGCTACTTTCCGACGGCTTCAGAGCGGTCCAGGGCAGACGGTGGCCGGGGTGTGGACGGGATCGGGGTGGTGATGTGGGCTATTTGAGCAGGTGTCCACTGTCACAGGCCGAACTCTGAAAACCAGGCGCACACTGACTTCAGGCCCCAAGCAACATGGGCAGCAAGTGGTGTCTGCGAAGCCTCTCCACAGCCCTGTGGCGGAGGGGCCCTAAGCCTCAGAGCTGCGGTCCTGCCGAGAAGGCTCTCAGGCTGTCTCAGTCACAGTGATTTGCCGCCCGGACATGTCCACATCGCCAGCTCAACACTGCTACGTGGCGAGGTGAGCTTCTTACATATACTTGTACTGCCAGACAGTGGGACACTGTGACGAGGTCTTCTGCCCAGCCTCAGGGGAGGAAGCAGAGCAAGGTGCTTTCTGCACCGCATTGAAAGAAGGGAGGATGGGCGTTCTGTTCAATGGGCCAGAGGCAGGCAGCACCAGGAGCCTCTGTCAAGTATGCCGCTCTTTATGGCCAGTGAAGCTGAATTCAGACCTGCAACCGAAATTGTTGTTCGGTACCTAAGCTCTGACTTCACGATCTAACACTTTCAGCTACTTTCTCCAAACCCCGACGGAGTGGGATGGGCAAACCTAGGTGTGCGTGCTGTCCTCTGTGAAGGCGCTTTCAGTCCGAGAGATACGTGTGCTGTGAATGGGACGTGCAACTGTACTTAAGGGCAGATGCTGTTGGGGCTCCTTTCAGCTGATCGTCCGCTCGTGAGCAGAGATCTCCGCTCTGGGCTGGAACTCCGTCAGCCAGAACCGACCATGGGCAGCACAGCTGTCTCTGGGCGATCTGCAGGGAGAAACCATCCTTTTTCTACGATTCTCAGGCTAAATGCTTACGGGCAGTCCTAAGACTTCTGCATTCAAGCACTCTGAGGAAAGCCTGTCGTGCCGGGCTTGTTTTCTCCACAGGTTTGTCATCCTGCGGGAGGGCCTTGTTCGCTGAGGGCGCTAGAAGAGGACGCACAGAGCCGCCTCATGCCGGTGAGTAAGAGCAATGCCCTGCAGATGCCTTTGTAGTCCAGTGTCAGGAACTGCTGCAGGAGAGCCTCCTGCCAGACTCTTGCGGGTTCACAATCCATCGAGCAATGACGAGACCCTGAGAGAACACCAGGCGGCTTTCCACTTGCATGTCACTTTCTCCTAGGTGACATAGAAAACTAGGTAAACATGGCAGTAGAAGGCTGTCCTCGCTGTTCACCCTCCACATCGCAGACTTCGGATAGGCTTCAAGCACCAGGCACACGGGAAGGTGCACAACAGCATGCTTCGAAATGCAAGCAGTGGAGGCAATTCCGCTTCAGGTTCCTCTTATGAGGGCGAAAGAAAGCAGTGCAGGATGCCCCTTTCGGGAAATCATTCACGTCGCTGGAGTGGATGCTCAAACTGAGCTTGCCACGTGCTCTCCGGGTCTGTCCCGTGCATCTGCACTCTAGGCGCCTTGAATGAAGTGTGCCATGTACAGCTCTCCCTTGCTGAGCAGCAGACGCCCGCTTGCGTGGCCATTTAGCCCAGAGGCCTTGCTGAGGCAGCCTGGCTGACACAGAATCCCCTGCGTGTGGTGACTTCAGCTTGGCAGTTGAAAAAGGCGCTTTTCCTCTGCTACTGTCCGGCGGCTTCAGAGAGGTCCAGGGCAGACGGTTTCGGGGGCGTGTTCGGGGTTGGGCCGGGGAGGTGGGCTATATAAGCAGGTCTCCCCCGCCACAGGCTGAGCTCTGAAAACCAGGTGCACACTGGCTTCCGGCCGCAAGCAACATGGGCAGCAAGAGGTGCGTGCAAAGCCTCTCCACAGCCCGGTGGCGGAGGGTCCCTGAGCCTCCGAGCTGCGGTCCCGCCGAGAAGGCTCTCAGGCGGTCTCAGTCCCAGTGACTTGCATCTCAGTCATGTCCAGAACGCCAGCTCGACACTGCTACGTGGCGAGGTGAGCTTCTTATATATACTTGTACGGCCCGACAGTGGGATACTGTGACGAGGTCTTCTGCCCAGCCTCGGGGTGGAAGCAGAGCAAGGTGCTTTCTGTACAGCATTGGAGGAAGGGCCGATGGGCGTTCTGCTCAATGGGCCACAAGCAGGCAGCACCAGGAGCCCCTGTCAAGTACGCCGCTCTTTATGGCCAGTGAAGCTGAATTCAAACCTGCAATGGAAACTGTCGTGGGGTTCCTAAACTCAGACTTGACGATCTAACACTTCCAGTTGTTTTCTCCAAACTCCAACAGAGTGGGATGGCAAAACCTAGGTGTGCGCGGTGTCCTCTGTGAATGCGCTTCCAGTCCGAGAGGTACGTGTGTTGTGAATGGGACGTGCAAGTGTACTAAAGGGCAGATGCTGCCGGGGCTCCTTACAGCAGATCGTCCGCTCATGAGCACAGAGCTCCGCTCTGGCTTGGAGCTCTGTCAGCCTGAACCGACCACGTTCAGCACAACTCTCTCCTGGCGATCGGCAGGGAGAAGCCGTCCTTTGCTACGATTCTCAGGCTAAATGCTTACGGGCAGTCCTAAGACTTCTGCATTCAAGCACTCTGAGGAAAGCCTGTCGTGCCGGTCTTGTTTTCTCCACAGGTTTGTCATCCTGCGGGAGGGCCTTGTTTGCTGAGGGCGCTAGAGGAGGACGCACAGAGGCGCCTCGTCCCGGTGAGTAAGAGCAATGCCCTGCAGATGCCCTGTAGTCCAGTGTCAGGAACTGCTGCAGGGGAGCCTCCTGCCAGACTCTTGCGGGGGCGCAATCCACCGAGCACCGAGGAGTCCCTCCCTGAGAGAACAGCAGGTGGCTTTCCCCTTGCACGCCAACTGCTCCTATGTGACATGGAAAATGAGGTAAACATTGCAGTAGAAGCCTGTCCTCGCTGTACACCCTGTATCTCACAGACTTCAGTTAGGCCTTACGCACAAGGCACACGGGGAGGTGCAGAGCAGGATGCTTCGAAATGACAGCATTGGGGGCAAGTCAGCTTCGCGTTCAGCTTACGTAGCTGGATGCCCCGTTCGGGAAATCGTTCACGGGGCTGGAGTGGATGCTGAAACTGAGCTTGCCACGTGCTCCCCGTGTCTGTTCTGTGCGTCCGCACCCTTGGCGCCTTGAATGAAGTCTGCCGCTTACCGCTTGCCCTTGCTGAGCTGTAGAGGCTCGCTTGTGTGCCTATTTCGGTAGAAGGCCTTGCTGAGGCAGCCTGAGTGACAGACAATCGCTTGCATGTGGTGACTTCAGCTTAGCAGTTGAAAAAGGCGCTTATTCTCTGCTACTTTCCGACGGCTTCAGAGCGGTCCAGGGCAGACGGTGGCCGGGGTGTGGACGGGATCGGGGTGGTGATGTGGGCTATTTGAGCAGGTGTCCACTGTCACAGGCCGAACTCTGAAAACCAGGCGCACACTGACTTCAGGCCCCAAGCAACATGGGCAGCAAGTGGTGTCTGCGAAGCCTCTCCACAGCCCTGTGGCGGAGGGGCCCTAAGCCTCAGAGCTGCGGTCCTGCCGAGAAGGCTCTCAGGCTGTCTCAGTCACAGTGATTTGCCGCCCGGACATGTCCACATCGCCAGCTCAACACTGCTACGTGGCGAGGTGAGCTTCTTACATATACTTGTACTGCCAGACAGTGGGACACTGTGACGAGGTCTTCTGCCCAGCCTCAGGGGAGGAAGCAGAGCAAGGTGCTTTCTGCACCGCATTGAAAGAAGGGAGGATGGGCGTTCTGTTCAATGGGCCAGAGGCAGGCAGCACCAGGAGCCTCTGTCAAGTACGCCGCTCTTTATGGCCAGTGAAGCTGAATTCAGACCTGCAACCGAAATTGTTGTTCGGTACCTAAGCTCTGACTTCACGATCTAACACTTTCAGCTACTTTCTCCAAACCCCGACGGAGTGGGATGGGCAAACCTAGGTGTGCGTGCTGTCCTCTGTGAAGGCGCTTTCAGTCCGAGAGATACGTGTGCTGTGAATGGGACGTGCAACTGTACTTAAGGGCAGATGCTGTTGGGGCTCCTTTCAGCTGATCGTCCGCTCGTGAGCAGAGATCTCCGCTCTGGGCTGGAACTCCGTCAGCCAGAACCGACCATGGGCAGCACAGCTGTCTCTGGGCGATCTGCAGGGAGAAACCATCCTTTTTCTACGATTCTCAGGCTAAATGCTTACGGGCAGTCCTAAGACTTCTGCATTCAAGCACTCTGAGGAAAGCCTGTCGTGCCGGGCTTGTTTTCTCCACAGGTTTGTCATCCTGCGGGAGGGCCTTGTTCGCTGAGGGCGCTAGAAGAGGACGCACAGAGCCGCCTCATGCCGGTGAGTAAGAGCAATGCCCTGCAGATGCCTTTGTAGTCCAGTGTCAGGAACTGCTGCAGGAGAGCCTCCTGCCAGACTCTTGCGGGTTCACAATCCATCGAGCAATGACGAGACCCTGAGAGAACACCAGGCGGCTTTCCACTTGCATGTCACTTTCTCCTAGGTGACATAGAAAACTAGGTAAACATGGCAGTAGAAGGCTGTCCTCGCTGTTCACCCTCCACATCGCAGACTTCGGATAGGCTTCAAGCACCAGGCACACGGGAAGGTGCACAACAGCATGCTTCGAAATGCAAGCAGTGGAGGCAATTCTGCTTCAGGTTCCTCTTATGAGGGCGAAAGAAAGCAGTGCAGGATGCCCCTTTCGGGAAATCATTCACGTCGCTGGAGTGGATGCTCAAACTGAGCTTGCCACGTGCTCTCCGGGTCTGTCCCGTGCGTCTGCACTCTAGGCGCCTTGAATGAAGTGTGCCGTGTACAGCTCTCCCTTGCTGAGCAGCAGACGCCCGCTTGCGTGGCCATTTAGCCCAGAGGCCTTGCTGAGGCAGCCTGGCTGACACAGAATCCCCTGCGTGTGGTGACTTCAGCTTGGCAGTTGAAAAAGGCGCTTTTCCTCTGCTACTGTCCGGCGGCTTCAGAGAGGTCCAGGGCAGACGGTTTCGGGGGCGTGTTCGGGGTTGGGCCGGGGAGGTGGGCTATATAAGCAGGTCTCCCCCGCCACAGGCTGAGCTCTGAAAACCAGGTGCACACTGGCTTCCGGCCGCAAGCAACATGGGCAGCAAGAGGTGCGTGCAAAGCCTCTCCACAGCCCGGTGGCGGAGGGTCCCTGAGCCTCCGAGCTGCGGTCCCGCCGAGAAGGCTCTCAGGCGGTCTCAGTCCCAGTGACTTGCATCTCAGTCATGTCCAGAACGCCAGCTCGACACTGCTACGTGGCGAGGTGAGCTTCTTATATATACTTGTACGGCCCGACAGTGGGATACTGTGACGAGGTCTTCTGCCCAGCCTCGGGGTGGAAGCAGAGCAAGGTGCTTTCTGTACAGCATTGGAGGAAGGGCCGATGGGCGTTCTGCTCAATGGGCCACAAGCAGGCAGCACCAGGAGCCCCTGTCAAGTACGCCGCTCTTTATGGCCAGTGAAGCTGAATTCAAACCTGCAATGGAAACTGTCGTGGGGTTCCTAAACTCAGACTTGACGATCTAACACTTCCAGTTGTTTTCTCCAAACTCCAACAGAGTGGGATGGCAAAACCTAGGTGTGCGCGGTGTCCTCTGTGAATGCGCTTCCAGTCCGAGAGGTACGTGTGTTGTGAATGGGACGTGCAAGTGTACTAAAGGGCAGATGCTGCCGGGGCTCCTTACAGCAGATCGTCCGCTCATGAGCACAGAGCTCCGCTCTGGCTTGGAGCTCTGTCAGCCTGAACCGACCACGTTCAGCACAACTCTCTCCTGGCGATCGGCAGGGAGAAGCCGTCCTTTGCTACGATTCTCAGGCTAAATGCTTACGGGCAGTCCTAAGACTTCTGCATTCAAGCACTCTGAGGAAAGCCTGTCGTGCCGGTCTTGTTTTCTCCACAGGTTTGTCATCCTGCGGGAGGGCCTTGTTTGCTGAGGGCGCTAGAGGAGGACGCACAGAGGCGCCTCGTCCCGGTGAGTAAGAGCAATGCCCTGCAGATGCCCTGTAGTCCAGTGTCAGGAACTGCTGCAGGGGAGCCTCCTGCCAGACTCTTGCGGGGGCGCAATCCACCGAGCACCGAGGAGTCCCTCCCTGAGAGAACAGCAGGTGGCTTTCCCCTTGCACGCCAACTGCTCCTATGTGACATGGAAAATGAGGTAAACATTGCAGTAGAAGCCTGTCCTCGCTGTACACCCTGTATCTCACAGACTTCAGTTAGGCCTTACGCACAAGGCACACGGGGAGGTGCAGAGCAGGATGCTTCGAAATGACAGCATTGGGGGCAAGTCAGCTTCGCGTTCAGCTTACGTAGCTGAAAGGAAGCAGTGCAGGATGCCCCGTTCGGGAAATCGTTCACGGGGCTGGAGTGGATGCTGAAACTGAGCTTGCCACGTGCTCCCCGTGTCTGTTCTGTGCGTCCGCACCCTTGGCGCCTTGAATGAAGTCTGCCGCTTACCGCTTGCCCTTGCTGAGCTGTAGAGGCTCGCTTGTGTGCCTATTTCGGTAGAAGGCCTTGCTGAGGCAGCCTGAGTGACAGACAATCGCTTGCATGTGGTGACTTCAGCTTAGCAGTTGAAAAAGGCGCTTATTCTCTGCTACTTTCCGACGGCTTCAGAGCGGTCCAGGGCAGACGGTGGCCGGGGTGTGGACGGGATCGGGGTGGTGATGTGGGCTATTTGAGCAGGTGTCCACTGTCACAGGCCGAACTCTGAAAACCGGGCGCACACTGACTTCAGGCCCCAAGCAACATGGGCAGCAAGTGGTGTCTGCGAAGCCTCTCCACAGCCCTGTGGCGGAGGGGCCCTAAGCCTCAGAGCTGCGGTCCTGCCGAGAAGGCTCTCAGGCTGTCTCAGTCACAGTGATTTGCCGCCCGGACATGTCCACATCGCCAGCTCAACACTGCTACGTGGCGAGGTGAGCTTCTTACATATACTTGTACTGCCAGACAGTGGGACACTGTGACGAGGTCTTCTGCCCAGCCTCAGGGGAGGAAGCAGAGCAAGGTGCTTTCTGCACCGCATTGAAAGAAGGGAGGATGGGCGTTCTGTTCAATGGGCCAGAGGCAGGCAGCACCAGGAGCCTCTGTCAAGTACGCCGCTCTTTATGGCCAGTGAAGCTGAATTCAGACCTGCAACCGAAATTGTTGTTCGGTACCTAAGCTCTGACTTCACGATCTAACACTTTCAGCTACTTTCTCCAAACCCCGACGGAGTGGGATGGGCAAACCTAGGTGTGCGTGCTGTCCTCTGTGAAGGCGCTTTCAGTCCGAGAGATACGTGTGCTGTGAATGGGACGTGCAACTGTACTTAAGGGCAGATGCTGTTGGGGCTCCTTTCAGCTGATCGTCCGCTCGTGAGCAGAGATCTCCGCTCTGGGCTGGAACTCCGTCAGCCAGAACCGACCATGGGCAGCACAGCTGTCTCTGGGCGATCTGCAGGGAGAAACCATCCTTTTTCTACGATTCTCAGGCTAAATGCTTACGGGCAGTCCTAAGACTTCTGCATTCAAGCACTCTGAGGAAAGCCTGTCGTGCCGGGCTTGTTTTCTCCACAGGTTTGTCATCCTGCGGGAGGGCCTTGTTCGCTGAGGGCGCTAGAAGAGGACGCACAGAGCCGCCTCATGCCGGTGAGTAAGAGCAATGCCCTGCAGATGCCTTTGTAGTCCAGTGTCAGGAACTGCTGCAGGAGAGCCTCCTGCCAGACTCTTGCGGGTTCACAATCCATCGAGCAATGACGAGACCCTGAGAGAACACCAGGCGGCTTTCCACTTGCATGTCACTTTCTCCTAGGTGACATAGAAAACTAGGTAAACATGGCAGTAGAAGGCTGTCCTCGCTGTTCACCCTCCACATCGCAGACTTCGGATAGGCTTCAAGCACCAGGCACACGGGAAGGTGCACAACAGCATGCTTCGAAATGCAAGCAGTGGAGGCAATTCCGCTTCAGGTTCCTCTTATGAGGGCGAAAGAAAGCAGTGCAGGATGCCCCTTTCGGGAAATCATTCACGTCGCTGGAGTGGATGCTCAAACTGAGCTTGCCACGTGCTCTCCGGGTCTGTCCCGTGCGTCTGCACTCTAGGCGCCTTGAATGAAGTGTGCCGTGTACAGCTCTCCCTTGCTGAGCAGCAGACGCCCGCTTGCGTGGCCATTTAGCCCAGAGGCCTTGCTGAGGCAGCCTGGCTGACACAGAATCCCCTGCGTGTGGTGACTTCAGCTTGGCAGTTGAAAAAGGCGCTTTTCCTCTGCTACTGTCCGGCGGCTTCAGAGAGGTCCAGGGCAGACGGTTTCGGGGGCGTGTTCGGGGTTGGGCCGGGGAGGTGGGCTATATAAGCAGGTCTCCCCCGCCACAGGCTGAGCTCTGAAAACCAGGTGCACACTGGCTTCCGGCCGCAAGCAACATGGGCAGCAAGAGGTGCGTGCAAAGCCTCTCCACAGCCCGGTGGCGGAGGGTCCCTGAGCCTCCGAGCTGCGGTCCCGCCGAGAAGGCTCTCAGGCGGTCTCAGTCCCAGTGACTTGCATCTCAGTCATGTCCAGAACGCCAGCTCGACACTGCTACGTGGCGAGGTGAGCTTCTTATATATACTTGTACGGCCCGACAGTGGGATACTGTGACGAGGTCTTCTGCCCAGCCTCGGGGTGGAAGCAGAGCAAGGTGCTTTCTGTACAGCATTGGAGGAAGGGCCGATGGGCGTTCTGCTCAATGGGCCACAAGCAGGCAGCACCAGGAGCCCCTGTCAAGTACGCCGCTCTTTATGGCCAGTGAAGCTGAATTCAAACCTGCAATGGAAACTGTCGTGGGGTTCCTAAACTCAGACTTGACGATGTAACACTTCCAGTTGTTTTCTCCAAACTCCAACAGAGTGGGATGGCAAAACCTAGGTGTGCGCGGTGTCCTCTGTGAATGCGCTTCCAGTCCGAGAGGTACGTGTGTTGTGAATGGGACGTGCAAGTGTACTAAAGGGCAGATGCTGCCGGGGCTCCTTACAGCAGATCGTCCGCTCATGAGCACAGAGCTCCGCTCTGGCTTGGAGCTCTGTCAGCCTGAACCGACCACGTTCAGCACAACTCTCTCCTGGCGATCGGCAGGGAGAAGCCGTCCTTTGCTACGATTCTCAGGCTAAATGCTTACGGGCAGTCCTAAGACTTCTGCATTCAAGCACTCTGAGGAAAGCCTGTCGTGCCGGTCTTGTTTTCTCCACAGGTTTGTCATCCTGCGGGAGGGCCTTGTTTGCTGAGGGCGCTAGAGGAGGACGCACAGAGGCGCCTCGTCCCGGTGAGTAAGAGCAATGCCCTGCAGATGCCCTGTAGTCCAGTGTCAGGAACTGCTGCAGGGGAGCCTCCTGCCAGACTCTTGCGGGGGCGCAATCCACCGAGCACCGAGGAGTCCCTCCCTGAGAGAACAGCAGGTGGCTTTCCCCTTGCACGCCAACTGCTCCTATGTGACATGGAAAATGAGGTAAACATTGCAGTAGAAGCCTGTCCTCGCTGTACACCCTGTATCTCACAGACTTCAGTTAGGCCTTACGCACAAGGCACACGGGGAGGTGCAGAGCAGGATGCTTCGAAATGACAGCATTGGGGGCAAGTCAGCTTCGCGTTCAGCTTACGTAGCTGGATGCCCCGTTCGGGAAATCGTTCACGGGGCTGGAGTGGATGCTGAAACTGAGCTTGCCACGTGCTCCCCGTGTCTGTTCTGTGCGTCCGCACCCTTGGCGCCTTGAATGAAGTCTGCCGCTTACCGCTTGCCCTTGCTGAGCTGTAGAGGCTCGCTTGTGTGCCTATTTCGGTAGAAGGCCTTGCTGAGGCAGCCTGAGTGACAGACAATCGCTTGCATGTGGTGACTTCAGCTTAGCAGTTGAAAAAGGCGCTTATTCTCTGCTACTTTCCGACGGCTTCAGAGCGGTCCAGGGCAGACGGTGGCCGGGGTGTGGACGGGATCGGGGTGGTGATGTGGGCTATTTGAGCAGGTGTCCACTGTCACAGGCCGAACTCTGAAAACCAGGCGCACACTGACTTCAGGCCCCAAGCAACATGGGCAGCAAGTGGTGTCTGCGAAGCCTCTCCACAGCCCTGTGGCGGAGGGGCCCTAAGCCTCAGAGCTGCGGTCCTGCCGAGAAGGCTCTCAGGCTGTCTCAGTCACAGTGATTTGCCGCCCGGACATGTCCACATCGCCAGCTCAACACTGCTACGTGGCGAGGTGAGCTTCTTACATATACTTGTACTGCCAGACAGTGGGACACTGTGACGAGGTCTTCTGCCCAGCCTCAGGGGAGGAAGCAGAGCAAGGTGCTTTCTGCACCGCATTGAAAGAAGGGAGGATGGGCGTTCTGTTCAATGGGCCAGAGGCAGGCAGCACCAGGAGCCTCTGTCAAGTACGCCGCTCTTTATGGCCAGTGAAGCTGAATTCAGACCTGCAACCGAAATTGTTGTTCGGTACCTAAGCTCTGACTTCACGATCTAACACTTTCAGCTACTTTCTCCAAACCCCGACGGAGTGGGATGGGCAAACCTAGGTGTGCGTGCTGTCCTCTGTGAAGGCGCTTTCAGTCCGAGAGATACGTGTGCTGTGAATGGGACGTGCAACTGTACTTAAGGGCAGATGCTGTTGGGGCTCCTTTCAGCTGATCGTCCGCTCGTGAGCAGAGATCTCCGCTCTGGGCTGGAACTCCGTCAGCCAGAACCGACCATGGGCAGCACAGCTGTCTCTGGGCGATCTGCAGGGAGAAACCATCCTTTTTCTACGATTCTCAGGCTAAATGCTTACGGGCAGTCCTAAGACTTCTGCATTCAAGCACTCTGAGGAAAGCCTGTCGTGCCGGGCTTGTTTTCTCCACAGGTTTGTCATCCTGCGGGAGGGCCTTGTTCGCTGAGGGCGCTAGAAGAGGACGCACAGAGCCGCCTCATGCCGGTGAGTAAGAGCAATGCCCTGCAGATGCCTTTGTAGTCCAGTGTCAGGAACTGCTGCAGGAGAGCCTCCTGCCAGACTCTTGCGGGTTCACAATCCATCGAGCAATGACGAGACCCTGAGAGAACACCAGGCGGCTTTCCACTTGCATGTCACTTTCTCCTAGGTGACATAGAAAACTAGGTAAACATGGCAGTAGAAGGCTGTCCTCGCTGTTCACCCTCCACATCGCAGACTTCGGATAGGCTTCAAGCACCAGGCACACGGGAAGGTGCACAACAGCATGCTTCGAAATGCAAGCAGTGGAGGCAATTCCGCTTCAGGTTCCTCTTATGAGGGCGAAAGAAAGCAGTGCAGGATGCCCCTTTCGGGAAATCATTCACGTCGCTGGAGTGGATGCTCAAACTGAGCTTGCCACGTGCTCTCCGGGTCTGTCCCGTGCGTCTGCACTCTAGGCGCCTTGAATGAAGTGTGCCGTGTACAGCTCTCCCTTGCTGAGCAGCAGACGCCCGCTTGCGTGGCCATTTAGCCCAGAGGCCTTGCTGAGGCAGCCTGGCTGACACAGAATCCCCTGCGTGTGGTGACTTCAGCTTGGCAGTTGAAAAAGGCGCTTTTCCTCTGCTACTGTCCGGCGGCTTCAGAGAGGTCCAGGGCAGACGGTTTCGGGGGCGTGTTCGGGGTTGGGCCGGGGAGGTGGGCTATATAAGCAGGTCTCCCCCGCCACAGGCTGAGCTCTGAAAACCAGGTGCACACTGGCTTCCGGCCGCAAGCAACATGGGCAGCAAGAGGTGCGTGCAAAGCCTCTCCACAGCCCGGTGGCAGAGGGTCCCTGAGCCTCCGAGCTGCGGTCCCGCCGAGAAGGCTCTCAGGCGGTCTCAGTCCCAGTGACTTGCATCTCAGTCATGTCCAGAACGCCAGCTCGACACTGCTACGTGGCGAGGTGAGCTTCTTATATATACTTGTACGGCCCGACAGTGGGATACTGTGACGAGGTCTTCTGCCCAGCCTCGGGGTGGAAGCAGAGCAAGGTGCTTTCTGTACAGCATTGGAGGAAGGGCCGATGGGCGTTCTGCTCAATGGGCCACAAGCAGGCAGCACCAGGAGCCCCTGTCAAGTACGCCGCTCTTTATGGCCAGTGAAGCTGAATTCAAACCTGCAATGGAAACTGTCGTGGGGTTCCTAAACTCAGACTTGACGATCTAACACTTCCAGTTGTTTTCTCCAAACTCCAACAGAGTGGGATGGCAAAACCTAGGTGTGCGCGGTGTCCTCTGTGAATGCGCTTCCAGTCCGAGAGGTACGTGTGTTGTGAATGGGACGTGCAAGTGTACTAAAGGGCAGATGCTGCCGGGGCTCCTTACAGCAGATCGTCCGCTCATGAGCACAGAGCTCCGCTCTGGCTTGGAGCTCTGTCAGCCTGAACCGACCACGTTCAGCACAACTCTCTCCTGGCGATCGGCAGGGAGAAGCCGTCCTTTGCTACGATTCTCAGGCTAAATGCTTACGGGCAGTCCTAAGACTTCTGCATTCAAGCACTCTGAGGAAAGCCTGTCGTGCCGGTCTTGTTTTCTCCACAGGTTTGTCATCCTGCGGGAGGGCCTTGTTTGCTGAGGGCGCTAGAGGAGGACGCACAGAGGCGCCTCGTCCCGGTGAGTAAGAGCAATGCCCTGCAGATGCCCTGTAGTCCAGTGTCAGGAACTGCTGCAGGGGAGCCTCCTGCCAGACTCTTGCGGGGGCGCAATCCACCGAGCACCGAGGAGTCCCTCCCTGAGAGAACAGCAGGTGGCTTTCCCCTTGCACGCCAACTGCTCCTATGTGACATGGAAAATGAGGTAAACATTGCAGTAGAAGCCTGTCCTCGCTGTACACCCTGTATCTCACAGACTTCAGTTAGGCCTTACGCACAAGGCACACGGGGAGGTGCAGAGCAGGATGCTTCGAAATGACAGCATTGGGGGCAAGTCAGCTTCGCGTTCAGCTTACGTAGCTGGATGCCCCGTTCGGGAAATCGTTCACGGGGCTGGAGTGGATGCTGAAACTGAGCTTGCCACGTGCTCCCCGTGTCTGTTCTGTGCGTCCGCACCCTTGGCGCCTTGAATGAAGTCTGCCGCTTACCGCTTGCCCTTGCTGAGCTGTAGAGGCTCGCTTGTGTGCCTATTTCGGTAGAAGGCCTTGCTGAGGCAGCCTGAGTGACAGACAATCGCTTGCATGTGGTGACTTCAGCTTAGCAGTTGAAAAAGGCGCTTATTCTCTGCTACTTTCCGACGGCTTCAGAGCGGTCCAGGGCAGACGGTGGCCGGGGTGTGGACGGGATCGGGGTGGTGATGTGGGCTATTTGAGCAGGTGTCCACTGTCACAGGCCGAACTCTGAAAACCAGGCGCACACTGACTTCAGGCCCCAAGCAACATGGGCAGCAAGTGGTGTCTGCGAAGCCTCTCCACAGCCCTGTGGCGGAGGGGCCCTAAGCCTCAGAGCTGCGGTCCTGCCGAGAAGGCTCTCAGGCTGTCTCAGTCACAGTGATTTGCCGCCCGGACATGTCCACATCGCCAGCTCAACACTGCTACGTGGCGAGGTGAGCTTCTTACATATACTTGTACTGCCAGACAGTGGGACACTGTGACGAGGTCTTCTGCCCAGCCTCAGGGGAGGAAGCAGAGCAAGGTGCTTTCTGCACCGCATTGAAAGAAGGGAGGATGGGCGTTCTGTTCAATGGGCCAGAGGCAGGCAGCACCAGGAGCCTCTGTCAAGTACGCCGCTCTTTATGGCCAGTGAAGCTGAATTCAGACCTGCAACCGAAATTGTTGTTCGGTACCTAAGCTCTGACTTCACGATCTAACACTTTCAGCTACTTTCTCCAAACCCCGACGGAGTGGGATGGGCAAACCTAGGTGTGCGTGCTGTCCTCTGTGAAGGCGCTTTCAGTCCGAGAGATACGTGTGCTGTGAATGGGACGTGCAACTGTACTTAAGGGCAGATGCTGTTGGGGCTCCTTTCAGCTGATCGTCCGCTCGTGAGCAGAGATCTCCGCTCTGGGCTGGAACTCCGTCAGCCAGAACCGACCATGGGCAGCACAGCTGTCTCTGGGCGATCTGCAGGGAGAAACCATCCTTTTTCTACGATTCTCAGGCTAAATGCTTACGGGCAGTCCTAAGACTTCTGCATTCAAGCACTCTGAGGAAAGCCTGTCGTGCCGGGCTTGTTTTCTCCACAGGTTTGTCATCCTGCGGGAGGGCCTTGTTCGCTGAGGGCGCTAGAAGAGGACGCACAGAGCCGCCTCATGCCGGTGAGTAAGAGCAATGCCCTGCAGATGCCTTTGTAGTCCAGTGTCAGGAACTGCTGCAGGAGAGCCTCCTGCCAGACTCTTGCGGGTTCACAATCCATCGAGCAATGACGAGACCCTGAGAGAACACCAGGCGGCTTTCCACTTGCATGTCACTTTCTCCTAGGTGACATAGAAAACTAGGTAAACATGGCAGTAGAAGGCTGTCCTCGCTGTTCACCCTCCACATCGCAGACTTCGGATAGGCTTCAAGCACCAGGCACACGGGAAGGTGCACAACAGCATGCTTCGAAATGCAAGCAGTGGAGGCAATTCCGCTTCAGGTTCCTCTTATGAGGGCGAAAGAAAGCAGTGCAGGATGCCCCTTTCGGGAAATCATTCACGTCGCTGGAGTGGATGCTCAAACTGAGCTTGCCACGTGCTCTCCGGGTCTGTCCCGTGCGTCTGCACTCTAGGCGCCTTGAATGAAGTGTGCCGTGTACAGCTCTCCCTTGCTGAGCAGCAGACGCCCGCTTGCGTGGCCATTTAGCCCAGAGGCCTTGCTGAGGCAGCCTGGCTGACACAGAATCCCCTGCGTGTGGTGACTTCAGCTTGGCAGTTGAAAAAGGCGCTTTTCCTCTGCTACTGTCCGGCGGCTTCAGAGAGGTCCAGGGCAGACGGTTTCGGGGGCGTGTTCGGGGTTGGGCCGGGGAGGTGGGCTATATAAGCAGGTCTCCCCCGCCACAGGCTGAGCTCTGAAAACCAGGTGCACACTGGCTTCCGGCCGCAAGCAACATGGGCAGCAAGAGGTGCGTGCAAAGCCTCTCCACAGCCCGGTGGCAGAGGGTCCCTGAGCCTCCGAGCTGCGGTCCCGCCGAGAAGGCTCTCAGGCGGTCTCAGTCCCAGTGACTTGCATCTCAGTCATGTCCAGAACGCCAGCTCGACACTGCTACGTGGCGAGGTGAGCTTCTTATATATACTTGTACGGCCCGACAGTGGGATACTGTGACGAGGTCTTCTGCCCAGCCTCGGGGTGGAAGCAGAGCAAGGTGCTTTCTGTACAGCATTGGAGGAAGGGCCGATGGGCGTTCTGCTCAATGGGCCACAAGCAGGCAGCACCAGGAGCCCCTGTCAAGTACGCCGCTCTTTATGGCCAGTGAAGCTGAATTCAAACCTGCAATGGAAACTGTCGTGGGGTTCCTAAACTCAGACTTGACGATCTAACACTTCCAGTTGTTTTCTCCAAACTCCAACAGAGTGGGATGGCAAAACCTAGGTGTGCGCGGTGTCCTCTGTGAATGCGCTTCCAGTCCGAGAGGTACGTGTGTTGTGAATGGGACGTGCAAGTGTACTAAAGGGCAGATGCTGCCGGGGCTCCTTACAGCAGATCGTCCGCTCATGAGCACAGAGCTCCGCTCTGGCTTGGAGCTCTGTCAGCCTGAACCGACCACGTTCAGCACAACTCTCTCCTGGCGATCGGCAGGGAGAAGCCGTCCTTTGCTACGATTCTCAGGCTAAATGCTTACGGGCAGTCCTAAGACTTCTGCATTCAAGCACTCTGAGGAAAGCCTGTCGTGCCGGTCTTGTTTTCTCCACAGGTTTGTCATCCTGCGGGAGGGCCTTGTTTGCTGAGGGCGCTAGAGGAGGACGCACAGAGGCGCCTCGTCCCGGTGAGTAAGAGCAATGCCCTGCAGATGCCCTGTAGTCCAGTGTCAGGAACTGCTGCAGGGGAGCCTCCTGCCAGACTCTTGCGGGGGCGCAATCCACCGAGCACCGAGGAGTCCCTCCCTGAGAGAACAGCAGGTGGCTTTCCCCTTGCACGCCAACTGCTCCTATGTGACATGGAAAATGAGGTAAACATTGCAGTAGAAGCCTGTCCTCGCTGTACACCCTGTATCTCACAGACTTCAGTTAGGCCTTACGCACAAGGCACACGGGGAGGTGCAGAGCAGGATGCTTCGAAATGACAGCATTGGGGGCAAGTCAGCTTCGCGTTCAGCTTACGTAGCTGGATGCCCCGTTCGGGAAATCGTTCACGGGGCTGGAGTGGATGCTGAAACTGAGCTTGCCACGTGCTCCCCGTGTCTGTTCTGTGCGTCCGCACCCTTGGCGCCTTGAATGAAGTCTGCCGCTTACCGCTTGCCCTTGCTGAGCTGTAGAGGCTCGCTTGTGTGCCTATTTCGGTAGAAGGCCTTGCTGAGGCAGCCTGAGTGACAGACAATCGCTTGCATGTGGTGACTTCAGCTTAGCAGTTGAAAAAGGCGCTTATTCTCTGCTACTTTCCGACGGCTTCAGAGCGGTCCAGGGCAGACGGTGGCCGGGGTGTGGACGGGATCGGGGTGGTGATGTGGGCTATTTGAGCAGGTGTCCACTGTCACAGGCCGAACTCTGAAAACCAGGCGCACACTGACTTCAGGCCCCAAGCAACATGGGCAGCAAGTGGTGTCTGCGAAGCCTCTCCACAGCCCTGTGGCGGAGGGGCCCTAAGCCTCAGAGCTGCGGTCCTGCCGAGAAGGCTCTCAGGCTGTCTCAGTCACAGTGATTTGCCGCCCGGACATGTCCACATCGCCAGCTCAACACTGCTACGTGGCGAGGTGAGCTTCTTACATATACTTGTACTGCCAGACAGTGGGACACTGTGACGAGGTCTTCTGCCCAGCCTCAGGGGAGGAAGCAGAGCAAGGTGCTTTCTGCACCGCATTGAAAGAAGGGAGGATGGGCGTTCTGTTCAATGGGCCAGAGGCAGGCAGCACCAGGAGCCTCTGTCAAGTACGCCGCTCTTTATGGCCAGTGAAGCTGAATTCAGACCTGCAACCGAAATTGTTGTTCGGTACCTAAGCTCTGACTTCACGATCTAACACTTTCAGCTACTTTCTCCAAACCCCGACGGAGTGGGATGGGCAAACCTAGGTGTGCGTGCTGTCCTCTGTGAAGGCGCTTTCAGTCCGAGAGATACGTGTGCTGTGAATGGGACGTGCAACTGTACTTAAGGGCAGATGCTGTTGGGGCTCCTTTCAGCTGATCGTCCGCTCGTGAGCAGAGATCTCCGCTCTGGGCTGGAACTCCGTCAGCCAGAACCGACCATGGGCAGCACAGCTGTCTCTGGGCGATCTGCAGGGAGAAACCATCCTTTTTCTACGATTCTCAGGCTAAATGCTTACGGGCAGTCCTAAGACTTCTGCATTCAAGCACTCTGAGGAAAGCCTGTCGTGCCGGGCTTGTTTTCTCCACAGGTTTGTCATCCTGCGGGAGGGCCTTGTTCGCTGAGGGCGCTAGAAGAGGACGCACAGAGCCGCCTCATGCCGGTGAGTAAGAGCAATGCCCTGCAGATGCCTTTGTAGTCCAGTGTCAGGAACTGCTGCAGGAGAGCCTCCTGCCAGACTCTTGCGGGTTCACAATCCATCGAGCAATGACGAGACCCTGAGAGAACACCAGGCGGCTTTCCACTTGCATGTCACTTTCTCCTAGGTGACATAGAAAACTAGGTAAACATGGCAGTAGAAGGCTGTCCTCGCTGTTCACCCTCCACATCGCAGACTTCGGATAGGCTTCAAGCACCAGGCACACGGGAAGGTGCACAACAGCATGCTTCGAAATGCAAGCAGTGGAGGCAATTCCGCTTCAGGTTCCTCTTATGAGGGCGAAAGAAAGCAGTGCAGGATGCCCCTTTCGGGAAATCATTCACGTCGCTGGAGTGGATGCTCAAACTGAGCTTGCCACGTGCTCTCCGGGTCTGTCCCGTGCGTCTGCACTCTAGGCGCCTTGAATGAAGTGTGCCGTGTACAGCTCTCCCTTGCTGAGCAGCAGACGCCCGCTTGCGTGGCCATTTAGCCCAGAGGCCTTGCTGAGGCAGCCTGGCTGACACAGAATCCCCTGCGTGTGGTGACTTCAGCTTGGCAGTTGAAAAAGGCGCTTTTCCTCTGCTACTGTCCGGCGGCTTCAGAGAGGTCCAGGGCAGACGGTTTCGGGGGCGTGTTCGGGGTTGGGCCGGGGAGGTGGGCTATATAAGCAGGTCTCCCCCGCCACAGGCTGAGCTCTGAAAACCAGGTGCACACTGGCTTCCGGCCGCAAGCAACATGGGCAGCAAGAGGTGCGTGCAAAGCCTCTCCACAGCCCGGTGGCGGAGGGTCCCTGAGCCTCCGAGCTGCGGTCCCGCCGAGAAGGCTCTCAGGCGGTCTCAGTCCCAGTGACTTGCATCTCAGTCATGTCCAGAACGCCAGCTCGACACTGCTACGTGGCGAGGTGAGCTTCTTATATATACTTGTACGGCCCGACAGTGGGATACTGTGACGAGGTCTTCTGCCCAGCCTCGGGGTGGAAGCAGAGCAAGGTGCTTTCTGTACAGCATTGGAGGAAGGGCCGATGGGCGTTCTGCTCAATGGGCCACAAGCAGGCAGCACCAGGAGCCCCTGTCAAGTACGCCGCTCTTTATGGCCAGTGAAGCTGAATTCAAACCTGCAATGGAAACTGTCGTGGGGTTCCTAAACTCAGACTTGACGATGTAACACTTCCAGTTGTTTTCTCCAAACTCCAACAGAGTGGGATGGCAAAACCTAGGTGTGCGCGGTGTCCTCTGTGAATGCGCTTCCAGTCCGAGAGGTACGTGTGTTGTGAATGGGACGTGCAAGTGTACTAAAGGGCAGATGCTGCCGGGGCTCCTTACAGCAGATCGTCCGCTCATGAGCACAGAGCTCCGCTCTGGCTTGGAGCTCTGTCAGCCTGAACCGACCACGTTCAGCACAACTCTCTCCTGGCGATCGGCAGGGAGAAGCCGTCCTTTGCTACGATTCTCAGGCTAAATGCTTACGGGCAGTCCTAAGACTTCTGCATTCAAGCACTCTGAGGAAAGCCTGTCGTGCCGGTCTTGTTTTCTCCACAGGTTTGTCATCCTGCGGGAGGGCCTTGTTTGCTGAGGGCGCTAGAGGAGGACGCACAGAGGCGCCTCGTCCCGGTGAGTAAGAGCAATGCCCTGCAGATGCCCTGTAGTCCAGTGTCAGGAACTGCTGCAGGGGAGCCTCCTGCCAGACTCTTGCGGGGGCGCAATCCACCGAGCACCGAGGAGTCCCTCCCTGAGAGAACAGCAGGTGGCTTTCCCCTTGCACGCCAACTGCTCCTATGTGACATGGAAAATGAGGTAAACATTGCAGTAGAAGCCTGTCCTCGCTGTACACCCTGTATCTCACAGACTTCAGTTAGGCCTTACGCACAAGGCACACGGGGAGGTGCAGAGCAGGATGCTTCGAAATGACAGCATTGGGGGCAAGTCAGCTTCGCGTTCAGCTTACGTAGCTGGATGCCCCGTTCGGGAAATCGTTCACGGGGCTGGAGTGGATGCTGAAACTGAGCTTGCCACGTGCTCCCCGTGTCTGTTCTGTGCGTCCGCACCCTTGGCGCCTTGAATGAAGTCTGCCGCTTACCGCTTGCCCTTGCTGAGCTGTAGAGGCTCGCTTGTGTGCCTATTTCGGTAGAAGGCCTTGCTGAGGCAGCCTGAGTGACAGACAATCGCTTGCATGTGGTGACTTCAGCTTAGCAGTTGAAAAAGGCGCTTATTCTCTGCTACTTTCCGACGGCTTCAGAGCGGTCCAGGGCAGACGGTGGCCGGGGTGTGGACGGGATCGGGGTGGTGATGTGGGCTATTTGAGCAGGTGTCCACTGTCACAGGCCGAACTCTGAAAACCAGGCGCACACTGACTTCAGGCCCCAAGCAACATGGGCAGCAAGTGGTGTCTGCGAAGCCTCTCCACAGCCCTGTGGCGGAGGGGCCCTAAGCCTCAGAGCTGCGGTCCTGCCGAGAAGGCTCTCAGGCTGTCTCAGTCACAGTGATTTGCCGCCCGGACATGTCCACATCGCCAGCTCAACACTGCTACGTGGCGAGGTGAGCTTCTTACATATACTTGTACTGCCAGACAGTGGGACACTGTGACGAGGTCTTCTGCCCAGCCTCAGGGGAGGAAGCAGAGCAAGGTGCTTTCTGCACCGCATTGAAAGAAGGGAGGATGGGCGTTCTGTTCAATGGGCCAGAGGCAGGCAGCACCAGGAGCCTCTGTCAAGTACGCCGCTCTTTATGGCCAGTGAAGCTGAATTCAGACCTGCAACCGAAATTGTTGTTCGGTACCTAAGCTCTGACTTCACGATCTAACACTTTCAGCTACTTTCTCCAAACCCCGACGGAGTGGGATGGGCAAACCTAGGTGTGCGTGCTGTCCTCTGTGAAGGCGCTTTCAGTCCGAGAGATACGTGTGCTGTGAATGGGACGTGCAACTGTACTTAAGGGCAGATGCTGTTGGGGCTCCTTTCAGCTGATCGTCCGCTCGTGAGCAGAGATCTCCGCTCTGGGCTGGAACTCCGTCAGCCAGAACCGACCATGGGCAGCACAGCTGTCTCTGGGCGATCTGCAGGGAGAAACCATCCTTTTTCTACGATTCTCAGGCTAAATGCTTACGGGCAGTCCTAAGACTTCTGCATTCAAGCACTCTGAGGAAAGCCTGTCGTGCCGGGCTTGTTTTCTCCACAGGTTTGTCATCCTGCGGGAGGGCCTTGTTCGCTGAGGGCGCTAGAAGAGGACGCACAGAGCCGCCTCATGCCGGTGAGTAAGAGCAATGCCCTGCAGATGCCTTTGTAGTCCAGTGTCAGGAACTGCTGCAGGAGAGCCTCCTGCCAGACTCTTGCGGGTTCACAATCCATCGAGCAATGACGAGACCCTGAGAGAACACCAGGCGGCTTTCCACTTGCATGTCACTTTCTCCTAGGTGACATAGAAAACTAGGTAAACATGGCAGTAGAAGGCTGTCCTCGCTGTTCACCCTCCACATCGCAGACTTCGGATAGGCTTCAAGCACCAGGCACACGGGAAGGTGCACAACAGCATGCTTCGAAATGCAAGCAGTGGAGGCAATTCCGCTTCAGGTTCCTCTTATGAGGGCGAAAGAAAGCAGTGCAGGATGCCCCTTTCGGGAAATCATTCACGTCGCTGGAGTGGATGCTCAAACTGAGCTTGCCACGTGCTCTCCGGGTCTGTCCCGTGCGTCTGCACTCTAGGCGCCTTGAATGAAGTGTGCCGTGTACAGCTCTCCCTTGCTGAGCAGCAGACGCCCGCTTGCGTGGCCATTTAGCCCAGAGGCCTTGCTGAGGCAGCCTGGCTGACACAGAATCCCCTGCGTGTGGTGACTTCAGCTTGGCAGTTGAAAAAGGCGCTTTTCCTCTGCTACTGTCCGGCGGCTTCAGAGAGGTCCAGGGCAGACGGTTTCGGGGGCGTGTTCGGGGTTGGGCCGGGGAGGTGGGCTATATAAGCAGGTCTCCCCCGCCACAGGCTGAGCTCTGAAAACCAGGTGCACACTGGCTTCCGGCCGCAAGCAACATGGGCAGCAAGAGGTGCGTGCAAAGCCTCTCCACAGCCCGGTGGCGGAGGGTCCCTGAGCCTCCGAGCTGCGGTCCCGCCGAGAAGGCTCTCAGGCGGTCTCAGTCCCAGTGACTTGCATCTCAGTCATGTCCAGAACGCCAGCTCGACACTGCTACGTGGCGAGGTGAGCTTCTTATATATACTTGTACGGCCCGACAGTGGGATACTGTGACGAGGTCTTCTGCCCAGCCTCGGGGTGGAAGCAGAGCAAGGTGCTTTCTGTACAGCATTGGAGGAAGGGCCGATGGGCGTTCTGCTCAATGGGCCACAAGCAGGCAGCACCAGGAGCCCCTGTCAAGTACGCCGCTCTTTATGGCCAGTGAAGCTGAATTCAAACCTGCAATGGAAACTGTCGTGGGGTTCCTAAACTCAGACTTGACGATCTAACACTTCCAGTTGTTTTCTCCAAACTCCAACAGAGTGGGATGGCAAAACCTAGGTGTGCGCGGTGTCCTCTGTGAATGCGCTTCCAGTCCGAGAGGTACGTGTGTTGTGAATGGGACGTGCAAGTGTACTAAAGGGCAGATGCTGCCGGGGCTCCTTACAGCAGATCGTCCGCTCATGAGCACAGAGCTCCGCTCTGGCTTGGAGCTCTGTCAGCCTGAACCGACCACGTTCAGCACAACTCTCTCCTGGCGATCGGCAGGGAGAAGCCGTCCTTTGCTACGATTCTCAGGCTAAATGCTTACGGGCAGTCCTAAGACTTCTGCATTCAAGCACTCTGAGGAAAGCCTGTCGTGCCGGTCTTGTTTTCTCCACAGGTTTGTCATCCTGCGGGAGGGCCTTGTTTGCTGAGGGCGCTAGAGGAGGACGCACAGAGGCGCCTCGTCCCGGTGAGTAAGAGCAATGCCCTGCAGATGCCCTGTAGTCCAGTGTCAGGAACTGCTGCAGGGGAGCCTCCTGCCAGACTCTTGCGGGGGCGCAATCCACCGAGCACCGAGGAGTCCCTCCCTGAGAGAACAGCAGGTGGCTTTCCCCTTGCACGCCAACTGCTCCTATGTGACATGGAAAATGAGGTAAACATTGCAGTAGAAGCCTGTCCTCGCTGTACACCCTGTATCTCACAGACTTCAGTTAGGCCTTACGCACAAGGCACACGGGGAGGTGCAGAGCAGGATGCTTCGAAATGACAGCATTGGGGGCAAGTCAGCTTCGCGTTCAGCTTACGTAGCTGGATGCCCCGTTCGGGAAATCGTTCACGGGGCTGGAGTGGATGCTGAAACTGAGCTTGCCACGTGCTCCCCGTGTCTGTTCTGTGCGTCCGCACCCTTGGCGCCTTGAATGAAGTCTGCCGCTTACCGCTTGCCCTTGCTGAGCTGTAGAGGCTCGCTTGTGTGCCTATTTCGGTAGAAGGCCTTGCTGAGGCAGCCTGAGTGACAGACAATCGCTTGCATGTGGTGACTTCAGCTTAGCAGTTGAAAAAGGCGCTTATTCTCTGCTACTTTCCGACGGCTTCAGAGCGGTCCAGGGCAGACGGTGGCCGGGGTGTGGACGGGATCGGGGTGGTGATGTGGGCTATTTGAGCAGGTGTCCACTGTCACAGGCCGAACTCTGAAAACCAGGCGCACACTGACTTCAGGCCCCAAGCAACATGGGCAGCAAGTGGTGTCTGCGAAGCCTCTCCACAGCCCTGTGGCGGAGGGGCCCTAAGCCTCAGAGCTGCGGTCCTGCCGAGAAGGCTCTCAGGCTGTCTCAGTCACAGTGATTTGCCGCCCGGACATGTCCACATCGCCAGCTCAACACTGCTACGTGGCGAGGTGAGCTTCTTACATATACTTGTACTGCCAGACAGTGGGACACTGTGACGAGGTCTTCTGCCCAGCCTCAGGGGAGGAAGCAGAGCAAGGTGCTTTCTGCACCGCATTGAAAGAAGGGAGGATGGGCGTTCTGTTCAATGGGCCAGAGGCAGGCAGCACCAGGAGCCTCTGTCAAGTACGCCGCTCTTTATGGCCAGTGAAGCTGAATTCAGACCTGCAACCGAAATTGTTGTTCGGTACCTAAGCTCTGACTTCACGATCTAACACTTTCAGCTACTTTCTCCAAACCCCGACGGAGTGGGATGGGCAAACCTAGGTGTGCGTGCTGTCCTCTGTGAAGGCGCTTTCAGTCCGAGAGATACGTGTGCTGTGAATGGGACGTGCAACTGTACTTAAGGGCAGATGCTGTTGGGGCTCCTTTCAGCTGATCGTCCGCTCGTGAGCAGAGATCTCCGCTCTGGGCTGGAACTCCGTCAGCCAGAACCGACCATGGGCAGCACAGCTGTCTCTGGGCGATCTGCAGGGAGAAACCATCCTTTTTCTACGATTCTCAGGCTAAATGCTTACGGGCAGTCCTAAGACTTCTGCATTCAAGCACTCTGAGGAAAGCCTGTCGTGCCGGGCTTGTTTTCTCCACAGGTTTGTCATCCTGCGGGAGGGCCTTGTTCGCTGAGGGCGCTAGAAGAGGACGCACAGAGCCGCCTCATGCCGGTGAGTAAGAGCAATGCCCTGCAGATGCCTTTGTAGTCCAGTGTCAGGAACTGCTGCAGGAGAGCCTCCTGCCAGACTCTTGCGGGTTCACAATCCATCGAGCAATGACGAGACCCTGAGAGAACACCAGGCGGCTTTCCACTTGCATGTCACTTTCTCCTAGGTGACATAGAAAACTAGGTAAACATGGCAGTAGAAGGCTGTCCTCGCTGTTCACCCTCCACATCGCAGACTTCGGATAGGCTTCAAGCACCAGGCACACGGGAAGGTGCACAACAGCATGCTTCGAAATGCAAGCAGTGGAGGCAATTCCGCTTCAGGTTCCTCTTATGAGGGCGAAAGAAAGCAGTGCAGGATGCCCCTTTCGGGAAATCATTCACGTCGCTGGAGTGGATGCTCAAACTGAGCTTGCCACGTGCTCTCCGGGTCTGTCCCGTGCGTCTGCACTCTAGGCGCCTTGAATGAAGTGTGCCGTGTACAGCTCTCCCTTGCTGAGCAGCAGACGCCCGCTTGCGTGGCCATTTAGCCCAGAGGCCTTGCTGAGGCAGCCTGGCTGACACAGAATCCCCTGCGTGTGGTGACTTCAGCTTGGCAGTTGAAAAAGGCGCTTTTCCTCTGCTACTGTCCGGCGGCTTCAGAGAGGTCCAGGGCAGACGGTTTCGGGGGCGTGTTCGGGGTTGGGCCGGGGAGGTGGGCTATATAAGCAGGTCTCCCCCGCCACAGGCTGAGCTCTGAAAACCAGGTGCACACTGGCTTCCGGCCGCAAGCAACATGGGCAGCAAGAGGTGCGTGCAAAGCCTCTCCACAGCCCGGTGGCGGAGGGTCCCTGAGCCTCCGAGCTGCGGTCCCGCCGAGAAGGCTCTCAGGCGGTCTCAGTCCCAGTGACTTGCATCTCAGTCATGTCCAGAACGCCAGCTCGACACTGCTACGTGGCGAGGTGAGCTTCTTATATATACTTGTACGGCCCGACAGTGGGATACTGTGACGAGGTCTTCTGCCCAGCCTCGGGGTGGAAGCAGAGCAAGGTGCTTTCTGTACAGCATTGGAGGAAGGGCCGATGGGCGTTCTGCTCAATGGGCCACAAGCAGGCAGCACCAGGAGCCCCTGTCAAGTACGCCGCTCTTTATGGCCAGTGAAGCTGAATTCAAACCTGCAATGGAAACTGTCGTGGGGTTCCTAAACTCAGACTTGACGATCTAACACTTCCAGTTGTTTTCTCCAAACTCCAACAGAGTGGGATGGCAAAACCTAGGTGTGCGCGGTGTCCTCTGTGAATGCGCTTCCAGTCCGAGAGGTACGTGTGTTGTGAATGGGACGTGCAAGTGTACTAAAGGGCAGATGCTGCCGGGGCTCCTTACAGCAGATCGTCCGCTCATGAGCACAGAGCTCCGCTCTGGCTTGGAGCTCTGTCAGCCTGAACCGACCACGTTCAGCACAACTCTCTCCTGGCGATCGGCAGGGAGAAGCCGTCCTTTGCTACGATTCTCAGGCTAAATGCTTACGGGCAGTCCTAAGACTTCTGCATTCAAGCACTCTGAGGAAAGCCTGTCGTGCCGGTCTTGTTTTCTCCACAGGTTTGTCATCCTGCGGGAGGGCCTTGTTTGCTGAGGGCGCTAGAGGAGGACGCACAGAGGCGCCTCGTCCCGGTGAGTAAGAGCAATGCCCTGCAGATGCCCTGTAGTCCAGTGTCAGGAACTGCTGCAGGGGAGCCTCCTGCCAGACTCTTGCGGGGGCGCAATCCACCGAGCACCGAGGAGTCCCTCCCTGAGAGAACAGCAGGTGGCTTTCCCCTTGCACGCCAACTGCTCCTATGTGACATGGAAAATGAGGTAAACATTGCAGTAGAAGCCTGTCCTCGCTGTACACCCTGTATCTCACAGACTTCAGTTAGGCCTTACGCACAAGGCACACGGGGAGGTGCAGAGCAGGATGCTTCGAAATGACAGCATTGGGGGCAAGTCAGCTTCGCGTTCAGCTTACGTAGCTGGATGCCCCGTTCGGGAAATCGTTCACGGGGCTGGAGTGGATGCTGAAACTGAGCTTGCCACGTGCTCCCCGTGTCTGTTCTGTGCGTCCGCACCCTTGGCGCCTTGAATGAAGTCTGCCGCTTACCGCTTGCCCTTGCTGAGCTGTAGAGGCTCGCTTGTGTGCCTATTTCGGTAGAAGGCCTTGCTGAGGCAGCCTGAGTGACAGACAATCGCTTGCATGTGGTGACTTCAGCTTAGCAGTTGAAAAAGGCGCTTATTCTCTGCTACTTTCCGACGGCTTCAGAGCGGTCCAGGGCAGACGGTGGCCGGGGTGTGGACGGGATCGGGGTGGTGATGTGGGCTATTTGAGCAGGTGTCCACTGTCACAGGCCGAACTCTGAAAACCAGGCGCACACTGACTTCAGGCCCCAAGCAACATGGGCAGCAAGTGGTGTCTGCGAAGCCTCTCCACAGCCCTGTGGCGGAGGGGCCCTAAGCCTCAGAGCTGCGGTCCTGCCGAGAAGGCTCTCAGGCTGTCTCAGTCACAGTGATTTGCCGCCCGGACATGTCCACATCGCCAGCTCAACACTGCTACGTGGCGAGGTGAGCTTCTTACATATACTTGTACTGCCAGACAGTGGGACACTGTGACGAGGTCTTCTGCCCAGCCTCAGGGGAGGAAGCAGAGCAAGGTGCTTTCTGCACCGCCTTGAAAGAAGGGAGGATGGGCGTTCTGTTCAATGGGCCAGAGGCAGGCAGCACCAGGAGCCTCTGTCAAGTACGCCGCTCTTTATGGCCAGTGAAGCTGAATTCAGACCTGCAACCGAAATTGTTGTTCGGTACCTAAGCTCTGACTTCACGATCTAACACTTTCAGCTACTTTCTCCAAACCCCGACGGAGTGGGATGGGCAAACCTAGGTGTGCGTGCTGTCCTCTGTGAAGGCGCTTTCAGTCCGAGAGATACGTGTGCTGTGAATGGGACGTGCAACTGTACTTAAGGGCAGATGCTGTTGGGGCTCCTTTCAGCTGATCGTCCGCTCGTGAGCAGAGATCTCCGCTCTGGGCTGGAACTCCGTCAGCCAGAACCGACCATGGGCAGCACAGCTGTCTCTGGGCGATCTGCAGGGAGAAACCATCCTTTTTCTACGATTCTCAGGCTAAATGCTTACGGGCAGTCCTAAGACTTCTGCATTCAAGCACTCTGAGGAAAGCCTGTCGTGCCGGGCTTGTTTTCTCCACAGGTTTGTCATCCTGCGGGAGGGCCTTGTTCGCTGAGGGCGCTAGAAGAGGACGCACAGAGCCGCCTCATGCCGGTGAGTAAGAGCAATGCCCTGCAGATGCCTTTGTAGTCCAGTGTCAGGAACTGCTGCAGGAGAGCCTCCTGCCAGACTCTTGCGGGTTCACAATCCATCGAGCAATGACGAGACCCTGAGAGAACACCAGGCGGCTTTCCACTTGCATGTCACTTTCTCCTAGGTGACATAGAAAACTAGGTAAACATGGCAGTAGAAGGCTGTCCTCGCTGTTCACCCTCCACATCGCAGACTTCGGATAGGCTTCAAGCACCAGGCACACGGGAAGGTGCACAACAGCATGCTTCGAAATGCAAGCAGTGGAGGCAATTCCGCTTCAGGTTCCTCTTATGAGGGCGAAAGAAAGCAGTGCAGGATGCCCCTTTCGGGAAATCATTCACGTCGCTGGAGTGGATGCTCAAACTGAGCTTGCCACGTGCTCTCCGGGTCTGTCCCGTGCGTCTGCACTCTAGGCGCCTTGAATGAAGTGTGCCGTGTACAGCTCTCCCTTGCTGAGCAGCAGACGCCCGCTTGCGTGGCCATTTAGCCCAGAGGCCTTGCTGAGGCAGCCTGGCTGACACAGAATCCCCTGCGTGTGGTGACTTCAGCTTGGCAGTTGAAAAAGGCGCTTTTCCTCTGCTACTGTCCGGCGGCTTCAGAGAGGTCCAGGGCAGACGGTTTCGGGGGCGTGTTCGGGGTTGGGCCGGGGAGGTGGGCTATATAAGCAGGTCTCCCCCGCCACAGGCTGAGCTCTGAAAACCAGGTGCACACTGGCTTCCGGCCGCAAGCAACATGGGCAGCAAGAGGTGCGTGCAAAGCCTCTCCACAGCCCGGTGGCGGAGGGTCCCTGAGCCTCCGAGCTGCGGTCCCGCCGAGAAGGCTCTCAGGCGGTCTCAGTCCCAGTGACTTGCATCTCAGTCATGTCCAGAACGCCAGCTCGACACTGCTACGTGGCGAGGTGAGCTTCTTATATATACTTGTACGGCCCGACAGTGGGATACTGTGACGAGGTCTTCTGCCCAGCCTCGGGGTGGAAGCAGAGCAAGGTGCTTTCTGTACAGCATTGGAGGAAGGGCCGATGGGCGTTCTGCTCAATGGGCCACAAGCAGGCAGCACCAGGAGCCCCTGTCAAGTACGCCGCTCTTTATGGCCAGTGAAGCTGAATTCAAACCTGCAATGGAAACTGTCGTGGGGTTCCTAAACTCAGACTTGACGATCTAACACTTCCAGTTGTTTTCTCCAAACTCCAACAGAGTGGGATGGCAAAACCTAGGTGTGCGCGGTGTCCTCTGTGAATGCGCTTCCAGTCCGAGAGGTACGTGTGTTGTGAATGGGACGTGCAAGTGTACTAAAGGGCAGATGCTGCCGGGGCTCCTTACAGCAGATCGTCCGCTCATGAGCACAGAGCTCCGCTCTGGCTTGGAGCTCTGTCAGCCTGAACCGACCACGTTCAGCACAACTCTCTCCTGGCGATCGGCAGGGAGAAGCCGTCCTTTGCTACGATTCTCAGGCTAAATGCTTACGGGCAGTCCTAAGACTTCTGCATTCAAGCACTCTGAGGAAAGCCTGTCGTGCCGGTCTTGTTTTCTCCACAGGTTTGTCATCCTGCGGGAGGGCCTTGTTTGCTGAGGGCGCTAGAGGAGGACGCACAGAGGCGCCTCGTCCCGGTGAGTAAGAGCAATGCCCTGCAGATGCCCTGTAGTCCAGTGTCAGGAACTGCTGCAGGGGAGCCTCCTGCCAGACTCTTGCGGGGGCGCAATCCACCGAGCACCGAGGAGTCCCTCCCTGAGAGAACAGCAGGTGGCTTTCCCCTTGCACGCCAACTGCTCCTATGTGACATGGAAAATGAGGTAAACATTGCAGTAGAAGCCTGTCCTCGCTGTACACCCTGTATCTCACAGACTTCAGTTAGGCCTTACGCACAAGGCACACGGGGAGGTGCAGAGCAGGATGCTTCGAAATGACAGCATTGGGGGCAAGTCAGCTTCGCGTTCAGCTTACGTAGCTGGATGCCCCGTTCGGGAAATCGTTCACGGGGCTGGAGTGGATGCTGAAACTGAGCTTGCCACGTGCTCCCCGTGTCTGTTCTGTGCGTCCGCACCCTTGGCGCCTTGAATGAAGTCTGCCGCTTACCGCTTGCCCTTGCTGAGCTGTAGAGGCTCGCTTGTGTGCCTATTTCGGTAGAAGGCCTTGCTGAGGCAGCCTGAGTGACAGACAATCGCTTGCATGTGGTGACTTCAGCTTAGCAGTTGAAAAAGGCGCTTATTCTCTGCTACTTTCCGACGGCTTCAGAGCGGTCCAGGGCAGACGGTGGCCGGGGTGTGGACGGGATCGGGGTGGTGATGTGGGCTATTTGAGCAGGTGTCCACTGTCACAGGCCGAACTCTGAAAACCAGGCGCACACTGACTTCAGGCCCCAAGCAACATGGGCAGCAAGTGGTGTCTGCGAAGCCTCTCCACAGCCCTGTGGCGGAGGGGCCCTAAGCCTCAGAGCTGCGGTCCTGCCGAGAAGGCTCTCAGGCTGTCTCAGTCACAGTGATTTGCCGCCCGGACATGTCCACATCGCCAGCTCAACACTGCTACGTGGCGAGGTGAGCTTCTTACATATACTTGTACTGCCAGACAGTGGGACACTGTGACGAGGTCTTCTGCCCAGCCTCAGGGGAGGAAGCAGAGCAAGGTGCTTTCTGCACCGCATTGAAAGAAGGGAGGATGGGCGTTCTGTTCAATGGGCCAGAGGCAGGCAGCACCAGGAGCCTCTGTCAAGTACGCCGCTCTTTATGGCCAGTGAAGCTGAATTCAGACCTGCAACCGAAATTGTTGTTCGGTACCTAAGCTCTGACTTCACGATCTAACACTTTCAGCTACTTTCTCCAAACCCCGACGGAGTGGGATGGGCAAACCTAGGTGTGCGTGCTGTCCTCTGTGAAGGCGCTTTCAGTCCGAGAGATACGTGTGCTGTGAATGGGACGTGCAACTGTACTTAAGGGCAGATGCTGTTGGGGCTCCTTTCAGCTGATCGTCCGCTCGTGAGCAGAGATCTCCGCTCTGGGCTGGAACTCCGTCAGCCAGAACCGACCATGGGCAGCACAGCTGTCTCTGGGCGATCTGCAGGGAGAAACCATCCTTTTTCTACGATTCTCAGGCTAAATGCTTACGGGCAGTCCTAAGACTTCTGCATTCAAGCACTCTGAGGAAAGCCTGTCGTGCCGGGCTTGTTTTCTCCACAGGTTTGTCATCCTGCGGGAGGGCCTTGTTCGCTGAGGGCGCTAGAAGAGGACGCACAGAGCCGCCTCATGCCGGTGAGTAAGAGCAATGCCCTGCAGATGCCTTTGTAGTCCAGTGTCAGGAACTGCTGCAGGAGAGCCTCCTGCCAGACTCTTGCGGGTTCACAATCCATCGAGCAATGACGAGACCCTGAGAGAACACCAGGCGGCTTTCCACTTGCATGTCACTTTCTCCTAGGTGACATAGAAAACTAGGTAAACATGGCAGTAGAAGGCTGTCCTCGCTGTTCACCCTCCACATCGCAGACTTCGGATAGGCTTCAAGCACCAGGCACACGGGAAGGTGCACAACAGCATGCTTCGAAATGCAAGCAGTGGAGGCAATTCCGCTTCAGGTTCCTCTTATGAGGGCGAAAGAAAGCAGTGCAGGATGCCCCTTTCGGGAAATCATTCACGTCGCTGGAGTGGATGCTCAAACTGAGCTTGCCACGTGCTCTCCGGGTCTGTCCCGTGCGTCTGCACTCTAGGCGCCTTGAATGAAGTGTGCCGTGTACAGCTCTCCCTTGCTGAGCAGCAGACGCCCGCTTGCGTGGCCATTTAGCCCAGAGGCCTTGCTGAGGCAGCCTGGCTGACACAGAATCCCCTGCGTGTGGTGACTTCAGCTTGGCAGTTGAAAAAGGCGCTTTTCCTCTGCTACTGTCCGGCGGCTTCAGAGAGGTCCAGGGCAGACGGTTTCGGGGGCGTGTTCGGGGTTGGGCCGGGGAGGTGGGCTATATAAGCAGGTCTCCCCCGCCACAGGCTGAGCTCTGAAAACCAGGTGCACACTGGCTTCCGGCCGCAAGCAACATGGGCAGCAAGAGGTGCGTGCAAAGCCTCTCCACAGCCCGGTGGCGGAGGGTCCCTGAGCCTCCGAGCTGCGGTCCCGCCGAGAAGGCTCTCAGGCGGTCTCAGTCCCAGTGACTTGCATCTCAGTCATGTCCAGAACGCCAGCTCGACACTGCTACGTGGCGAGGTGAGCTTCTTATATATACTTGTACGGCCCGACAGTGGGATACTGTGACGAGGTCTTCTGCCCAGCCTCGGGGTGGAAGCAGAGCAAGGTGCTTTCTGTACAGCATTGGAGGAAGGGCCGATGGGCGTTCTGCTCAATGGGCCACAAGCAGGCAGCACCAGGAGCCCCTGTCAAGTACGCCGCTCTTTATGGCCAGTGAAGCTGAATTCAAACCTGCAATGGAAACTGTCGTGGGGTTCCTAAACTCAGACTTGACGATCTAACACTTCCAGTTGTTTTCTCCAAACTCCAACAGAGTGGGATGGCAAAACCTAGGTGTGCGCGGTGTCCTCTGTGAATGCGCTTCCAGTCCGAGAGGTACGTGTGTTGTGAATGGGACGTGCAAGTGTACTAAAGGGCAGATGCTGCCGGGGCTCCTTACAGCAGATCGTCCGCTCATGAGCACAGAGCTCCGCTCTGGCTTGGAGCTCTGTCAGCCTGAACCGACCACGTTCAGCACAACTCTCTCCTGGCGATCGGCAGGGAGAAGCCGTCCTTTGCTACGATTCTCAGGCTAAATGCTTACGGGCAGTCCTAAGACTTCTGCATTCAAGCACTCTGAGGAAAGCCTGTCGTGCCGGTCTTGTTTTCTCCACAGGTTTGTCATCCTGCGGGAGGGCCTTGTTTGCTGAGGGCGCTAGAGGAGGACGCACAGAGGCGCCTCGTCCCGGTGAGTAAGAGCAATGCCCTGCAGATGCCCTGTAGTCCAGTGTCAGGAACTGCTGCAGGGGAGCCTCCTGCCAGACTCTTGCGGGGGCGCAATCCACCGAGCACCGAGGAGTCCCTCCCTGAGAGAACAGCAGGTGGCTTTCCCCTTGCACGCCAACTGCTCCTATGTGACATGGAAAATGAGGTAAACATTGCAGTAGAAGCCTGTCCTCGCTGTACACCCTGTATCTCACAGACTTCAGTTAGGCCTTACGCACAAGGCACACGGGGAGGTGCAGAGCAGGATGCTTCGAAATGACAGCATTGGGGGCAAGTCAGCTTCGCGTTCAGCTTACGTAGCTGGATGCCCCGTTCGGGAAATCGTTCACGGGGCTGGAGTGGATGCTGAAACTGAGCTTGCCACGTGCTCCCCGTGTCTGTTCTGTGCGTCCGCACCCTTGGCGCCTTGAATGAAGTCTGCCGCTTACCGCTTGCCCTTGCTGAGCTGTAGAGGCTCGCTTGTGTGCCTATTTCGGTAGAAGGCCTTGCTGAGGCAGCCTGAGTGACAGACAATCGCTTGCATGTGGTGACTTCAGCTTAGCAGTTGAAAAAGGCGCTTATTCTCTGCTACTTTCCGACGGCTTCAGAGCGGTCCAGGGCAGACGGTGGCCGGGGTGTGGACGGGATCGGGGTGGTGATGTGGGCTATTTGAGCAGGTGTCCACTGTCACAGGCCGAACTCTGAAAACCAGGCGCACACTGACTTCAGGCCCCAAGCAACATGGGCAGCAAGTGGTGTCTGCGAAGCCTCTCCACAGCCCTGTGGCGGAGGGGCCCTAAGCCTCAGAGCTGCGGTCCTGCCGAGAAGGCTCTCAGGCTGTCTCAGTCACAGTGATTTGCCGCCCGGACATGTCCACATCGCCAGCTCAACACTGCTACGTGGCGAGGTGAGCTTCTTACATATACTTGTACTGCCAGACAGTGGGACACTGTGACGAGGTCTTCTGCCCAGCCTCAGGGGAGGAAGCAGAGCAAGGTGCTTTCTGCACCGCATTGAAAGAAGGGAGGATGGGCGTTCTGTTCAATGGGCCAGAGGCAGGCAGCACCAGGAGCCTCTGTCAAGTACGCCGCTCTTTATGGCCAGTGAAGCTGAATTCAGACCTGCAACCGAAATTGTTGTTCGGTACCTAAGCTCTGACTTCACGATCTAACACTTTCAGCTACTTTCTCCAAACCCCGACGGAGTGGGATGGGCAAACCTAGGTGTGCGTGCTGTCCTCTGTGAAGGCGCTTTCAGTCCGAGAGATACGTGTGCTGTGAATGGGACGTGCAACTGTACTTAAGGGCAGATGCTGTTGGGGCTCCTTTCAGCTGATCGTCCGCTCGTGAGCAGAGATCTCCGCTCTGGGCTGGAACTCCGTCAGCCAGAACCGACCATGGGCAGCACAGCTGTCTCTGGGCGATCTGCAGGGAGAAACCATCCTTTTTCTACGATTCTCAGGCTAAATGCTTACGGGCAGTCCTAAGACTTCTGCATTCAAGCACTCTGAGGAAAGCCTGTCGTGCCGGGCTTGTTTTCTCCACAGGTTTGTCATCCTGCGGGAGGGCCTTGTTCGCTGAGGGCGCTAGAAGAGGACGCACAGAGCCGCCTCATGCCGGTGAGTAAGAGCAATGCCCTGCAGATGCCTTTGTAGTCCAGTGTCAGGAACTGCTGCAGGAGAGCCTCCTGCCAGACTCTTGCGGGTTCACAATCCATCGAGCAATGACGAGACCCTGAGAGAACACCAGGCGGCTTTCCACTTGCATGTCACTTTCTCCTAGGTGACATAGAAAACTAGGTAAACATGGCAGTAGAAGGCTGTCCTCGCTGTTCACCCTCCACATCGCAGACTTCGGATAGGCTTCAAGCACCAGGCACACGGGAAGGTGCACAACAGCATGCTTCGAAATGCAAGCAGTGGAGGCAATTCCGCTTCAGGTTCCTCTTATGAGGGCGAAAGAAAGCAGTGCAGGATGCCCCTTTCGGGAAATCATTCACGTCGCTGGAGTGGATGCTCAAACTGAGCTTGCCACGTGCTCTCCGGGTCTGTCCCGTGCGTCTGCACTCTAGGCGCCTTGAATGAAGTGTGCCGTGTACAGCTCTCCCTTGCTGAGCAGCAGACGCCCGCTTGCGTGGCCATTTAGCCCAGAGGCCTTGCTGAGGCAGCCTGGCTGACACAGAATCCCCTGCGTGTGGTGACTTCAGCTTGGCAGTTGAAAAAGGCGCTTTTCCTCTGCTACTGTCCGGCGGCTTCAGAGAGGTCCAGGGCAGACGGTTTCGGGGGCGTGTTCGGGGTTGGGCCGGGGAGGTGGGCTATATAAGCAGGTCTCCCCCGCCACAGGCTGAGCTCTGAAAACCAGGTGCACACTGGCTTCCGGCCGCAAGCAACATGGGCAGCAAGAGGTGCGTGCAAAGCCTCTCCACAGCCCGGTGGCGGAGGGTCCCTGAGCCTCCGAGCTGCGGTCCCGCCGAGAAGGCTCTCAGGCGGTCTCAGTCCCAGTGACTTGCATCTCAGTCATGTCCAGAACGCCAGCTCGACACTGCTACGTGGCGAGGTGAGCTTCTTATATATACTTGTACGGCCCGACAGTGGGATACTGTGACGAGGTCTTCTGCCCAGCCTCGGGGTGGAAGCAGAGCAAGGTGCTTTCTGTACAGCATTGGAGGAAGGGCCGATGGGCGTTCTGCTCAATGGGCCACAAGCAGGCAGCACCAGGAGCCCCTGTCAAGTACGCCGCTCTTTATGGCCAGTGAAGCTGAATTCAAACCTGCAATGGAAACTGTCGTGGGGTTCCTAAACTCAGACTTGACGATCTAACACTTCCAGTTGTTTTCTCCAAACTCCAACAGAGTGGGATGGCAAAACCTAGGTGTGCGCGGTGTCCTCTGTGAATGCGCTTCCAGTCCGAGAGGTACGTGTGTTGTGCAAGGGACGTGCAAGTGTACTAAAGGGCAGATGCTGCCGGGGCTCCTTACAGCAGATCGTCCGCTCATGAGCACAGAGCTCCGCTCTGGCTTGGAGCTCTGTCAGCCTGAACCGACCACGTTCAGCACAACTCTCTCCTGGCGATCGGCAGGGAGAAGCCGTCCTTTGCTACGATTCTCAGGCTAAATGCTTACGGGCAGTCCTAAGACTTCTGCATTCAAGCACTCTGAGGAAAGCCTGTCGTGCCGGTCTTGTTTTCTCCACAGGTTTGTCATCCTGCGGGAGGGCCTTGTTTGCTGAGGGCGCTAGAGGAGGACGCACAGAGGCGCCTCGTCCCGGTGAGTAAGAGCAATGCCCTGCAGATGCCCTGTAGTCCAGTGTCAGGAACTGCTGCAGGGGAGCCTCCTGCCAGACTCTTGCGGGGGCGCAATCCACCGAGCACCGAGGAGTCCCTCCCTGAGAGAACAGCAGGTGGCTTTCCCCTTGCACGCCAACTGCTCCTATGTGACATGGAAAATGAGGTAAACATTGCAGTAGAAGCCTGTCCTCGCTGTACACCCTGTATCTCACAGACTTCAGTTAGGCCTTACGCACAAGGCACACGGGGAGGTGCAGAGCAGGATGCTTCGAAATGACAGCATTGGGGGCAAGTCAGCTTCGCGTTCAGCTTACGTAGCTGGATGCCCCGTTCGGGAAATCGTTCACGGGGCTGGAGTGGATGCTGAAACTGAGCTTGCCACGTGCTCCCCGTGTCTGTTCTGTGCGTCCGCACCCTTGGCGCCTTGAATGAAGTCTGCCGCTTACCGCTTGCCCTTGCTGAGCTGTAGAGGCTCGCTTGTGTGCCTATTTCGGTAGAAGGCCTTGCTGAGGCAGCCTGAGTGACAGACAATCGCTTGCATGTGGTGACTTCAGCTTAGCAGTTGAAAAAGGCGCTTATTCTCTGCTACTTTCCGACGGCTTCAGAGCGGTCCAGGGCAGACGGTGGCCGGGGTGTGGACGGGATCGGGGTGGTGATGTGGGCTATTTGAGCAGGTGTCCACTGTCACAGGCCGAACTCTGAAAACCAGGCGCACACTGACTTCAGGCCCCAAGCAACATGGGCAGCAAGTGGTGTCTGCGAAGCCTCTCCACAGCCCTGTGGCGGAGGGGCCCTAAGCCTCAGAGCTGCGGTCCTGCCGAGAAGGCTCTCAGGCTGTCTCAGTCACAGTGATTTGCCGCCCGGACATGTCCACATCGCCAGCTCAACACTGCTACGTGGCGAGGTGAGCTTCTTACATATACTTGTACTGCCAGACAGTGGGACACTGTGACGAGGTCTTCTGCCCAGCCTCAGGGGAGGAAGCAGAGCAAGGTGCTTTCTGCACCGCATTGAAAGAAGGGAGGATGGGCGTTCTGTTCAATGGGCCAGAGGCAGGCAGCACCAGGAGCCTCTGTCAAGTACGCCGCTCTTTATGGCCAGTGAAGCTGAATTCAGACCTGCAACCGAAATTGTTGTTCGGTACCTAAGCTCTGACTTCACGATCTAACACTTTCAGCTACTTTCTCCAAACCCCGACGGAGTGGGATGGGCAAACCTAGGTGTGCGTGCTGTCCTCTGTGAAGGCGCTTTCAGTCCGAGAGATACGTGTGCTGTGAATGGGACGTGCAACTGTACTTAAGGGCAGATGCTGTTGGGGCTCCTTTCAGCTGATCGTCCGCTCGTGAGCAGAGATCTCCGCTCTGGGCTGGAACTCCGTCAGCCAGAACCGACCATGGGCAGCACAGCTGTCTCTGGGCGATCTGCAGGGAGAAACCATCCTTTTTCTACGATTCTCAGGCTAAATGCTTACGGGCAGTCCTAAGACTTCTGCATTCAAGCACTCTGAGGAAAGCCTGTCGTGCCGGGCTTGTTTTCTCCACAGGTTTGTCATCCTGCGGGAGGGCCTTGTTCGCTGAGGGCGCTAGAAGAGGACGCACAGAGCCGCCTCATGCCGGTGAGTAAGAGCAATGCCCTGCAGATGCCTTTGTAGTCCAGTGTCAGGAACTGCTGCAGGAGAGCCTCCTGCCAGACTCTTGCGGGTTCACAATCCATCGAGCAATGACGAGACCCTGAGAGAACACCAGGCGGCTTTCCACTTGCATGTCACTTTCTCCTAGGTGACATAGAAAACTAGGTAAACATGGCAGTAGAAGGCTGTCCTCGCTGTTCACCCTCCACATCGCAGACTTCGGATAGGCTTCAAGCACCAGGCACACGGGAAGGTGCACAACAGCATGCTTCGAAATGCAAGCAGTGGAGGCAATTCCGCTTCAGGTTCCTCTTATGAGGGCGAAAGAAAGCAGTGCAGGATGCCCCTTTCGGGAAATCATTCACGTCGCTGGAGTGGATGCTCAAACTGAGCTTGCCACGTGCTCTCCGGGTCTGTCCCGTGCGTCTGCACTCTAGGCGCCTTGAATGAAGTGTGCCGTGTACAGCTCTCCCTTGCTGAGCAGCAGACGCCCGCTTGCGTGGCCATTTAGCCCAGAGGCCTTGCTGAGGCAGCCTGGCTGACACAGAATCCCCTGCGTGTGGTGACTTCAGCTTGGCAGTTGAAAAAGGCGCTTTTCCTCTGCTACTGTCCGGCGGCTTCAGAGAGGTCCAGGGCAGACGGTTTCGGGGGCGTGTTCGGGGTTGGGCCGGGGAGGTGGGCTATATAAGCAGGTCTCCCCCGCCACAGGCTGAGCTCTGAAAACCAGGTGCACACTGGCTTCCGGCCGCAAGCAACATGGGCAGCAAGAGGTGCGTGCAAAGCCTCTCCACAGCCCGGTGGCGGAGGGTCCCTGAGCCTCCGAGCTGCGGTCCCGCCGAGAAGGCTCTCAGGCGGTCTCAGTCCCAGTGACTTGCATCTCAGTCATGTCCAGAACGCCAGCTCGACACTGCTACGTGGCGAGGTGAGCTTCTTATATATACTTGTACGGCCCGACAGTGGGATACTGTGACGAGGTCTTCTGCCCAGCCTCGGGGTGGAAGCAGAGCAAGGTGCTTTCTGTACAGCATTGGAGGAAGGGCCGATGGGCGTTCTGCTCAATGGGCCACAAGCAGGCAGCACCAGGAGCCCCTGTCAAGTACGCCGCTCTTTATGGCCAGTGAAGCTGAATTCAAACCTGCAATGGAAACTGTCGTGGGGTTCCTAAACTCAGACTTGACGATCTAACACTTCCAGTTGTTTTCTCCAAACTCCAACAGAGTGGGATGGCAAAACCTAGGTGTGCGCGGTGTCCTCTGTGAATGCGCTTCCAGTCCGAGAGGTACGTGTGTTGTGAATGGGACGTGCAAGTGTACTAAAGGGCAGATGCTGCCGGGGCTCCTTACAGCAGATCGTCCGCTCATGAGCACAGAGCTCCGCTCTGGCTTGGAGCTCTGTCAGCCTGAACCGACCACGTTCAGCACAACTCTCTCCTGGCGATCGGCAGGGAGAAGCCGTCCTTTGCTACGATTCTCAGGCTAAATGCTTACGGGCAGTCCTAAGACTTCTGCATTCAAGCACTCTGAGGAAAGCCTGTCGTGCCGGTCTTGTTTTCTCCACAGGTTTGTCATCCTGCGGGAGGGCCTTGTTTGCTGAGGGCGCTAGAGGAGGACGCACAGAGGCGCCTCGTCCCGGTGAGTAAGAGCAATGCCCTGCAGATGCCCTGTAGTCCAGTGTCAGGAACTGCTGCAGGGGAGCCTCCTGCCAGACTCTTGCGGGGGCGCAATCCACCGAGCACCGAGGAGTCCCTCCCTGAGAGAACAGCAGGTGGCTTTCCCCTTGCACGCCAACTGCTCCTATGTGACATGGAAAATGAGGTAAACATTGCAGTAGAAGCCTGTCCTCGCTGTACACCCTGTATCTCACAGACTTCAGTTAGGCCTTACGCACAAGGCACACGGGGAGGTGCAGAGCAGGATGCTTCGAAATGACAGCATTGGGGGCAAGTCAGCTTCGCGTTCAGCTTACGTAGCTGGATGCCCCGTTCGGGAAATCGTTCACGGGGCTGGAGTGGATGCTGAAACTGAGCTTGCCACGTGCTCCCCGTGTCTGTTCTGTGCGTCCGCACCCTTGGCGCCTTGAATGAAGTCTGCCGCTTACCGCTTGCCCTTGCTGAGCTGTAGAGGCTCGCTTGTGTGCCTATTTCGGTAGAAGGCCTTGCTGAGGCAGCCTGAGTGACAGACAATCGCTTGCATGTGGTGACTTCAGCTTAGCAGTTGAAAAAGGCGCTTATTCTCTGCTACTTTCCGACGGCTTCAGAGCGGTCCAGGGCAGACGGTGGCCGGGGTGTGGACGGGATCGGGGTGGTGATGTGGGCTATTTGAGCAGGTGTCCACTGTCACAGGCCGAACTCTGAAAACCAGGCGCACACTGACTTCAGGCCCCAAGCAACATGGGCAGCAAGTGGTGTCTGCGAAGCCTCTCCACAGCCCTGTGGCGGAGGGGCCCTAAGCCTCAGAGCTGCGGTCCTGCCGAGAAGGCTCTCAGGCTGTCTCAGTCACAGTGATTTGCCGCCCGGACATGTCCACATCGCCAGCTCAACACTGCTACGTGGCGAGGTGAGCTTCTTACATATACTTGTACTGCCAGACAGTGGGACACTGTGACGAGGTCTTCTGCCCAGCCTCAGGGGAGGAAGCAGAGCAAGGTGCTTTCTGCACCGCATTGAAAGAAGGGAGGATGGGCGTTCTGTTCAATGGGCCAGAGGCAGGCAGCACCAGGAGCCTCTGTCAAGTACGCCGCTCTTTATGGCCAGTGAAGCTGAATTCAGACCTGCAACCGAAATTGTTGTTCGGTACCTAAGCTCTGACTTCACGATCTAACACTTTCAGCTACTTTCTCCAAACCCCGACGGAGTGGGATGGGCAAACCTAGGTGTGCGTGCTGTCCTCTGTGAAGGCGCTTTCAGTCCGAGAGATACGTGTGCTGTGAATGGGACGTGCAACTGTACTTAAGGGCAGATGCTGTTGGGGCTCCTTTCAGCTGATCGTCCGCTCGTGAGCAGAGATCTCCGCTCTGGGCTGGAACTCCGTCAGCCAGAACCGACCATGGGCAGCACAGCTGTCTCTGGGCGATCTGCAGGGAGAAACCATCCTTTTTCTACGATTCTCAGGCTAAATGCTTACGGGCAGTCCTAAGACTTCTGCATTCAAGCACTCTGAGGAAAGCCTGTCGTGCCGGGCTTGTTTTCTCCACAGGTTTGTCATCCTGCGGGAGGGCCTTGTTCGCTGAGGGCGCTAGAAGAGGACGCACAGAGCCGCCTCATGCCGGTGAGTAAGAGCAATGCCCTGCAGATGCCTTTGTAGTCCAGTGTCAGGAACTGCTGCAGGAGAGCCTCCTGCCAGACTCTTGCGGGTTCACAATCCATCGAGCAATGACGAGACCCTGAGAGAACACCAGGCGGCTTTCCACTTGCATGTCACTTTCTCCTAGGTGACATAGAAAACTAGGTAAACATGGCAGTAGAAGGCTGTCCTCGCTGTTCACCCTCCACATCGCAGACTTCGGATAGGCTTCAAGCACCAGGCACACGGGAAGGTGCACAACAGCATGCTTCGAAATGCAAGCAGTGGAGGCAATTCCGCTTCAGGTTCCTCTTATGAGGGCGAAAGAAAGCAGTGCAGGATGCCCCTTTCGGGAAATCATTCACGTCGCTGGAGTGGATGCTCAAACTGAGCTTGCCACGTGCTCTCCGGGTCTGTCCCGTGCGTCTGCACTCTAGGCGCCTTGAATGAAGTGTGCCGTGTACAGCTCTCCCTTGCTGAGCAGCAGACGCCCGCTTGCGTGGCCATTTAGCCCAGAGGCCTTGCTGAGGCAGCCTGGCTGACACAGAATCCCCTGCGTGTGGTGACTTCAGCTTGGCAGTTGAAAAAGGCGCTTTTCCTCTGCTACTGTCCGGCGGCTTCAGAGAGGTCCAGGGCAGACGGTTTCGGGGGCGTGTTCGGGGTTGGGCCGGGGAGGTGGGCTATATAAGCAGGTCTCCCCCGCCACAGGCTGAGCTCTGAAAACCAGGTGCACACTGGCTTCCGGCCGCAAGCAACATGGGCAGCAAGAGGTGCGTGCAAAGCCTCTCCACAGCCCGGTGGCGGAGGGTCCCTGAGCCTCCGAGCTGCGGTCCCGCCGAGAAGGCTCTCAGGCGGTCTCAGTCCCAGTGACTTGCATCTCAGTCATGTCCAGAACGCCAGCTCGACACTGCTACGTGGCGAGGTGAGCTTCTTATATATACTTGTACGGCCCGACAGTGGGATACTGTGACGAGGTCTTCTGCCCAGCCTCGGGGTGGAAGCAGAGCAAGGTGCTTTCTGTACAGCATTGGAGGAAGGGCCGATGGGCGTTCTGCTCAATGGGCCACAAGCAGGCAGCACCAGGAGCCCCTGTCAAGTACGCCGCTCTTTATGGCCAGTGAAGCTGAATTCAAACCTGCAATGGAAACTGTCGTGGGGTTCCTAAACTCAGACTTGACGATCTAACACTTCCAGTTGTTTTCTCCAAACTCCAACAGAGTGGGATGGCAAAACCTAGGTGTGCGCGGTGTCCTCTGTGAATGCGCTTCCAGTCCGAGAGGTACGTGTGTTGTGAATGGGACGTGCAAGTGTACTAAAGGGCAGATGCTGCCGGGGCTCCTTACAGCAGATCGTCCGCTCATGAGCACAGAGCTCCGCTCTGGCTTGGAGCTCTGTCAGCCTGAACCGACCACGTTCAGCACAACTCTCTCCTGGCGATCGGCAGGGAGAAGCCGTCCTTTGCTACGATTCTCAGGCTAAATGCTTACGGGCAGTCCTAAGACTTCTGCATTCAAGCACTCTGAGGAAAGCCTGTCGTGCCGGTCTTGTTTTCTCCACAGGTTTGTCATCCTGCGGGAGGGCCTTGTTTGCTGAGGGCGCTAGAGGAGGACGCACAGAGGCGCCTCGTCCCGGTGAGTAAGAGCAATGCCCTGCAGATGCCCTGTAGTCCAGTGTCAGGAACTGCTGCAGGGGAGCCTCCTGCCAGACTCTTGCGGGGGCGCAATCCACCGAGCACCGAGGAGTCCCTCCCTGAGAGAACAGCAGGTGGCTTTCCCCTTGCACGCCAACTGCTCCTATGTGACATGGAAAATGAGGTAAACATTGCAGTAGAAGCCTGTCCTCGCTGTACACCCTGTATCTCACAGACTTCAGTTAGGCCTTACGCACAAGGCACACGGGGAGGTGCAGAGCAGGATGCTTCGAAATGACAGCATTGGGGGCAAGTCAGCTTCGCGTTCAGCTTACGTAGCTGGATGCCCCGTTCGGGAAATCGTTCACGGGGCTGGAGTGGATGCTGAAACTGAGCTTGCCACGTGCTCCCCGTGTCTGTTCTGTGCGTCCGCACCCTTGGCGCCTTGAATGAAGTCTGCCGCTTACCGCTTGCCCTTGCTGAGCTGTAGAGGCTCGCTTGTGTGCCTATTTCGGTAGAAGGCCTTGCTGAGGCAGCCTGAGTGACAGACAATCGCTTGCATGTGGTGACTTCAGCTTAGCAGTTGAAAAAGGCGCTTATTCTCTGCTACTTTCCGACGGCTTCAGAGCGGTCCAGGGCAGACGGTGGCCGGGGTGTGGACGGGATCGGGGTGGTGATGTGGGCTATTTGAGCAGGTGTCCACTGTCACAGGCCGAACTCTGAAAACCAGGCGCACACTGACTTCAGGCCCCAAGCAACATGGGCAGCAAGTGGTGTCTGCGAAGCCTCTCCACAGCCCTGTGGCGGAGGGGCCCTAAGCCTCAGAGCTGCGGTCCTGCCGAGAAGGCTCTCAGGCTGTCTCAGTCACAGTGATTTGCCGCCCGGACATGTCCACATCGCCAGCTCAACACTGCTACGTGGCGAGGTGAGCTTCTTACATATACTTGTACTGCCAGACAGTGGGACACTGTGACGAGGTCTTCTGCCCAGCCTCAGGGGAGGAAGCAGAGCAAGGTGCTTTCTGCACCGCATTGAAAGAAGGGAGGATGGGCGTTCTGTTCAATGGGCCAGAGGCAGGCAGCACCAGGAGCCTCTGTCAAGTACGCCGCTCTTTATGGCCAGTGAAGCTGAATTCAGACCTGCAACCGAAATTGTTGTTCGGTACCTAAGCTCTGACTTCACGATCTAACACTTTCAGCTACTTTCTCCAAACCCCGACGGAGTGGGATGGGCAAACCTAGGTGTGCGTGCTGTCCTCTGTGAAGGCGCTTTCAGTCCGAGAGATACGTGTGCTGTGAATGGGACGTGCAACTGTACTTAAGGGCAGATGCTGTTGGGGCTCCTTTCAGCTGATCGTCCGCTCGTGAGCAGAGATCTCCGCTCTGGGCTGGAACTCCGTCAGCCAGAACCGACCATGGGCAGCACAGCTGTCTCTGGGCGATCTGCAGGGAGAAACCATCCTTTTTCTACGATTCTCAGGCTAAATGCTTACGGGCAGTCCTAAGACTTCTGCATTCAAGCACTCTGAGGAAAGCCTGTCGTGCCGGGCTTGTTTTCTCCACAGGTTTGTCATCCTGCGGGAGGGCCTTGTTCGCTGAGGGCGCTAGAAGAGGACGCACAGAGCCGCCTCATGCCGGTGAGTAAGAGCAATGCCCTGCAGATGCCTTTGTAGTCCAGTGTCAGGAACTGCTGCAGGAGAGCCTCCTGCCAGACTCTTGCGGGTTCACAATCCATCGAGCAATGACGAGACCCTGAGAGAACACCAGGCGGCTTTCCACTTGCATGTCACTTTCTCCTAGGTGACATAGAAAACTAGGTAAACATGGCAGTAGAAGGCTGTCCTCGCTGTTCACCCTCCACATCGCAGACTTCGGATAGGCTTCAAGCACCAGGCACACGGGAAGGTGCACAACAGCATGCTTCGAAATGCAAGCAGTGGAGGCAATTCCGCTTCAGGTTCCTCTTATGAGGGCGAAAGAAAGCAGTGCAGGATGCCCCTTTCGGGAAATCATTCACGTCGCTGGAGTGGATGCTCAAACTGAGCTTGCCACGTGCTCTCCGGGTCTGTCCCGTGCGTCTGCACTCTAGGCGCCTTGAATGAAGTGTGCCGTGTACAGCTCTCCCTTGCTGAGCAGCAGACGCCCGCTTGCGTGGCCATTTAGCCCAGAGGCCTTGCTGAGGCAGCCTGGCTGACACAGAATCCCCTGCGTGTGGTGACTTCAGCTTGGCAGTTGAAAAAGGCGCTTTTCCTCTGCTACTGTCCGGCGGCTTCAGAGAGGTCCAGGGCAGACGGTTTCGGGGGCGTGTTCGGGGTTGGGCCGGGGAGGTGGGCTATATAAGCAGGTCTCCCCCGCCACAGGCTGAGCTCTGAAAACCAGGTGCACACTGGCTTCCGGCCGCAAGCAACATGGGCAGCAAGAGGTGCGTGCAAAGCCTCTCCACAGCCCGGTGGCGGAGGGTCCCTGAGCCTCCGAGCTGCGGTCCCGCCGAGAAGGCTCTCAGGCGGTCTCAGTCCCAGTGACTTGCATCTCAGTCATGTCCAGAACGCCAGCTCGACACTGCTACGTGGCGAGGTGAGCTTCTTATATATACTTGTACGGCCCGACAGTGGGATACTGTGACGAGGTCTTCTGCCCAGCCTCGGGGTGGAAGCAGAGCAAGGTGCTTTCTGTACAGCATTGGAGGAAGGGCCGATGGGCGTTCTGCTCAATGGGCCACAAGCAGGCAGCACCAGGAGCCCCTGTCAAGTACGCCGCTCTTTATGGCCAGTGAAGCTGAATTCAAACCTGCAATGGAAACTGTCGTGGGGTTCCTAAACTCAGACTTGACGATCTAACACTTCCAGTTGTTTTCTCCAAACTCCAACAGAGTGGGATGGCAAAACCTAGGTGTGCGCGGTGTCCTCTGTGAATGCGCTTCCAGTCCGAGAGGTACGTGTGTTGTGAATGGGACGTGCAAGTGTACTAAAGGGCAGATGCTGCCGGGGCTCCTTACAGCAGATCGTCCGCTCATGAGCACAGAGCTCCGCTCTGGCTTGGAGCTCTGTCAGCCTGAACCGACCACGTTCAGCACAACTCTCTCCTGGCGATCGGCAGGGAGAAGCCGTCCTTTGCTACGATTCTCAGGCTAAATGCTTACGGGCAGTCCTAAGACTTCTGCATTCAAGCACTCTGAGGAAAGCCTGTCGTGCCGGTCTTGTTTTCTCCACAGGTTTGTCATCCTGCGGGAGGGCCTTGTTTGCTGAGGGCGCTAGAGGAGGACGCACAGAGGCGCCTCGTCCCGGTGAGTAAGAGCAATGCCCTGCAGATGCCCTGTAGTCCAGTGTCAGGAACTGCTGCAGGGGAGCCTCCTGCCAGACTCTTGCGGGGGCGCAATCCACCGAGCACCGAGGAGTCCCTCCCTGAGAGAACAGCAGGTGGCTTTCCCCTTGCACGCCAACTGCTCCTATGTGACATGGAAAATGAGGTAAACATTGCAGTAGAAGCCTGTCCTCGCTGTACACCCTGTATCTCACAGACTTCAGTTAGGCCTTACGCACAAGGCACACGGGGAGGTGCAGAGCAGGATGCTTCGAAATGACAGCATTGGGGGCAAGTCAGCTTCGCGTTCAGCTTACGTAGCTGGATGCCCCGTTCGGGAAATCGTTCACGGGGCTGGAGTGGATGCTGAAACTGAGCTTGCCACGTGCTCCCCGTGTCTGTTCTGTGCGTCCGCACCCTTGGCGCCTTGAATGAAGTCTGCCGCTTACCGCTTGCCCTTGCTGAGCTGTAGAGGCTCGCTTGTGTGCCTATTTCGGTAGAAGGCCTTGCTGAGGCAGCCTGAGTGACAGACAATCGCTTGCATGTGGTGACTTCAGCTTAGCAGTTGAAAAAGGCGCTTATTCTCTGCTACTTTCCGACGGCTTCAGAGCGGTCCAGGGCAGACGGTGGCCGGGGTGTGGACGGGATCGGGGTGGTGATGTGGGCTATTTGAGCAGGTGTCCACTGTCACAGGCCGAACTCTGAAAACCAGGCGCACACTGACTTCAGGCCCCAAGCAACATGGGCAGCAAGTGGTGTCTGCGAAGCCTCTCCACAGCCCTGTGGCGGAGGGGCCCTAAGCCTCAGAGCTGCGGTCCTGCCGAGAAGGCTCTCAGGCTGTCTCAGTCACAGTGATTTGCCGCCCGGACATGTCCACATCGCCAGCTCAACACTGCTACGTGGCGAGGTGAGCTTCTTACATATACTTGTACTGCCAGACAGTGGGACACTGTGACGAGGTCTTCTGCCCAGCCTCAGGGGAGGAAGCAGAGCAAGGTGCTTTCTGCACCGCATTGAAAGAAGGGAGGATGGGCGTTCTGTTCAATGGGCCAGAGGCAGGCAGCACCAGGAGCCTCTGTCAAGTACGCCGCTCTTTATGGCCAGTGAAGCTGAATTCAGACCTGCAACCGAAATTGTTGTTCGGTACCTAAGCTCTGACTTCACGATCTAACACTTTCAGCTACTTTCTCCAAACCCCGACGGAGTGGGATGGGCAAACCTAGGTGTGCGTGCTGTCCTCTGTGAAGGCGCTTTCAGTCCGAGAGATACGTGTGCTGTGAATGGGACGTGCAACTGTACTTAAGGGCAGATGCTGTTGGGGCTCCTTTCAGCTGATCGTCCGCTCGTGAGCAGAGATCTCCGCTCTGGGCTGGAACTCCGTCAGCCAGAACCGACCATGGGCAGCACAGCTGTCTCTGGGCGATCTGCAGGGAGAAACCATCCTTTTTCTACGATTCTCAGGCTAAATGCTTACGGGCAGTCCTAAGACTTCTGCATTCAAGCACTCTGAGGAAAGCCTGTCGTGCCGGGCTTGTTTTCTCCACAGGTTTGTCATCCTGCGGGAGGGCCTTGTTCGCTGAGGGCGCTAGAAGAGGACGCACAGAGCCGCCTCATGCCGGTGAGTAAGAGCAATGCCCTGCAGATGCCTTTGTAGTCCAGTGTCAGGAACTGCTGCAGGAGAGCCTCCTGCCAGACTCTTGCGGGTTCACAATCCATCGAGCAATGACGAGACCCTGAGAGAACACCAGGCGGCTTTCCACTTGCATGTCACTTTCTCCTAGGTGACATAGAAAACTAGGTAAACATGGCAGTAGAAGGCTGTCCTCGCTGTTCACCCTCCACATCGCAGACTTCGGATAGGCTTCAAGCACCAGGCACACGGGAAGGTGCACAACAGCATGCTTCGAAATGCAAGCAGTGGAGGCAATTCCGCTTCAGGTTCCTCTTATGAGGGCGAAAGAAAGCAGTGCAGGATGCCCCTTTCGGGAAATCATTCACGTCGCTGGAGTGGATGCTCAAACTGAGCTTGCCACGTGCTCTCCGGGTCTGTCCCGTGCGTCTGCACTCTAGGCGCCTTGAATGAAGTGTGCCGTGTACAGCTCTCCCTTGCTGAGCAGCAGACGCCCGCTTGCGTGGCCATTTAGCCCAGAGGCCTTGCTGAGGCAGCCTGGCTGACACAGAATCCCCTGCGTGTGGTGACTTCAGCTTGGCAGTTGAAAAAGGCGCTTTTCCTCTGCTACTGTCCGGCGGCTTCAGAGAGGTCCAGGGCAGACGGTTTCGGGGGCGTGTTCGGGGTTGGGCCGGGGAGGTGGGCTATATAAGCAGGTCTCCCCCGCCACAGGCTGAGCTCTGAAAACCAGGTGCACACTGGCTTCCGGCCGCAAGCAACATGGGCAGCAAGAGGTGCGTGCAAAGCCTCTCCACAGCCCGGTGGCGGAGGGTCCCTGAGCCTCCGAGCTGCGGTCCCGCCGAGAAGGCTCTCAGGCGGTCTCAGTCCCAGTGACTTGCATCTCAGTCATGTCCAGAACGCCAGCTCGACACTGCTACGTGGCGAGGTGAGCTTCTTATATATACTTGTACGGCCCGACAGTGGGATACTGTGACGAGGTCTTCTGCCCAGCCTCGGGGTGGAAGCAGAGCAAGGTGCTTTCTGTACAGCATTGGAGGAAGGGCCGATGGGCGTTCTGCTCAATGGGCCACAAGCAGGCAGCACCAGGAGCCCCTGTCAAGTACGCCGCTCTTTATGGCCAGTGAAGCTGAATTCAAACCTGCAATGGAAACTGTCGTGGGGTTCCTAAACTCAGACTTGACGATCTAACACTTCCAGTTGTTTTCTCCAAACTCCAACAGAGTGGGATGGCAAAACCTAGGTGTGCGCGGTGTCCTCTGTGAATGCGCTTCCAGTCCGAGAGGTACGTGTGTTGTGAATGGGACGTGCAAGTGTACTAAAGGGCAGATGCTGCCGGGGCTCCTTACAGCAGATCGTCCGCTCATGAGCACAGAGCTCCGCTCTGGCTTGGAGCTCTGTCAGCCTGAACCGACCACGTTCAGCACAACTCTCTCCTGGCGATCGGCAGGGAGAAGCCGTCCTTTGCTACGATTCTCAGGCTAAATGCTTACGGGCAGTCCTAAGACTTCTGCATTCAAGCACTCTGAGGAAAGCCTGTCGTGCCGGTCTTGTTTTCTCCACAGGTTTGTCATCCTGCGGGAGGGCCTTGTTTGCTGAGGGCGCTAGAGGAGGACGCACAGAGGCGCCTCGTCCCGGTGAGTAAGAGCAATGCCCTGCAGATGCCCTGTAGTCCAGTGTCAGGAACTGCTGCAGGGGAGCCTCCTGCCAGACTCTTGCGGGGGCGCAATCCACCGAGCACCGAGGAGTCCCTCCCTGAGAGAACAGCAGGTGGCTTTCCCCTTGCACGCCAACTGCTCCTATGTGACATGGAAAATGAGGTAAACATTGCAGTAGAAGCCTGTCCTCGCTGTACACCCTGTATCTCACAGACTTCAGTTAGGCCTTACGCACAAGGCACACGGGGAGGTGCAGAGCAGGATGCTTCGAAATGACAGCATTGGGGGCAAGTCAGCTTCGCGTTCAGCTTACGTAGCTGGATGCCCCGTTCGGGAAATCGTTCACGGGGCTGGAGTGGATGCTGAAACTGAGCTTGCCACGTGCTCCCCGTGTCTGTTCTGTGCGTCCGCACCCTTGGCGCCTTGAATGAAGTCTGCCGCTTACCGCTTGCCCTTGCTGAGCTGTAGAGGCTCGCTTGTGTGCCTATTTCGGTAGAAGGCCTTGCTGAGGCAGCCTGAGTGACAGACAATCGCTTGCATGTGGTGACTTCAGCTTAGCAGTTGAAAAAGGCGCTTATTCTCTGCTACTTTCCGACGGCTTCAGAGCGGTCCAGGGCAGACGGTGGCCGGGGTGTGGACGGGATCGGGGTGGTGATGTGGGCTATTTGAGCAGGTGTCCACTGTCACAGGCCGAACTCTGAAAACCAGGCGCACACTGACTTCAGGCCCCAAGCAACATGGGCAGCAAGTGGTGTCTGCGAAGCCTCTCCACAGCCCTGTGGCGGAGGGGCCCTAAGCCTCAGAGCTGCGGTCCTGCCGAGAAGGCTCTCAGGCTGTCTCAGTCACAGTGATTTGCCGCCCGGACATGTCCACATCGCCAGCTCAACACTGCTACGTGGCGAGGTGAGCTTCTTACATATACTTGTACTGCCAGACAGTGGGACACTGTGACGAGGTCTTCTGCCCAGCCTCAGGGGAGGAAGCAGAGCAAGGTGCTTTCTGCACCGCATTGAAAGAAGGGAGGATGGGCGTTCTGTTCAATGGGCCAGAGGCAGGCAGCACCAGGAGCCTCTGTCAAGTACGCCGCTCTTTATGGCCAGTGAAGCTGAATTCAGACCTGCAACCGAAATTGTTGTTCGGTACCTAAGCTCTGACTTCACGATCTAACACTTTCAGCTACTTTCTCCAAACCCCGACGGAGTGGGATGGGCAAACCTAGGTGTGCGTGCTGTCCTCTGTGAAGGCGCTTTCAGTCCGAGAGATACGTGTGCTGTGAATGGGACGTGCAACTGTACTTAAGGGCAGATGCTGTTGGGGCTCCTTTCAGCTGATCGTCCGCTCGTGAGCAGAGATCTCCGCTCTGGGCTGGAACTCCGTCAGCCAGAACCGACCATGGGCAGCACAGCTGTCTCTGGGCGATCTGCAGGGAGAAACCATCCTTTTTCTACGATTCTCAGGCTAAATGCTTACGGGCAGTCCTAAGACTTCTGCATTCAAGCACTCTGAGGAAAGCCTGTCGTGCCGGGCTTGTTTTCTCCACAGGTTTGTCATCCTGCGGGAGGGCCTTGTTCGCTGAGGGCGCTAGAAGAGGACGCACAGAGCCGCCTCATGCCGGTGAGTAAGAGCAATGCCCTGCAGATGCCTTTGTAGTCCAGTGTCAGGAACTGCTGCAGGAGAGCCTCCTGCCAGACTCTTGCGGGTTCACAATCCATCGAGCAATGACGAGACCCTGAGAGAACACCAGGCGGCTTTCCACTTGCATGTCACTTTCTCCTAGGTGACATAGAAAACTAGGTAAACATGGCAGTAGAAGGCTGTCCTCGCTGTTCACCCTCCACATCGCAGACTTCGGATAGGCTTCAAGCACCAGGCACACGGGAAGGTGCACAACAGCATGCTTCGAAATGCAAGCAGTGGAGGCAATTCCGCTTCAGGTTCCTCTTATGAGGGCGAAAGAAAGCAGTGCAGGATGCCCCTTTCGGGAAATCATTCACGTCGCTGGAGTGGATGCTCAAACTGAGCTTGCCACGTGCTCTCCGGGTCTGTCCCGTGCGTCTGCACTCTAGGCGCCTTGAATGAAGTGTGCCGTGTACAGCTCTCCCTTGCTGAGCAGCAGACGCCCGCTTGCGTGGCCATTTAGCCCAGAGGCCTTGCTGAGGCAGCCTGGCTGACACAGAATCCCCTGCGTGTGGTGACTTCAGCTTGGCAGTTGAAAAAGGCGCTTTTCCTCTGCTACTGTCCGGCGGCTTCAGAGAGGTCCAGGGCAGACGGTTTCGGGGGCGTGTTCGGGGTTGGGCCGGGGAGGTGGGCTATATAAGCAGGTCTCCCCCGCCACAGGCTGAGCTCTGAAAACCAGGTGCACACTGGCTTCCGGCCGCAAGCAACATGGGCAGCAAGAGGTGCGTGCAAAGCCTCTCCACAGCCCGGTGGCGGAGGGTCCCTGAGCCTCCGAGCTGCGGTCCCGCCGAGAAGGCTCTCAGGCGGTCTCAGTCCCAGTGACTTGCATCTCAGTCATGTCCAGAACGCCAGCTCGACACTGCTACGTGGCGAGGTGAGCTTCTTATATATACTTGTACGGCCCGACAGTGGGATACTGTGACGAGGTCTTCTGCCCAGCCTCGGGGTGGAAGCAGAGCAAGGTGCTTTCTGTACAGCATTGGAGGAAGGGCCGATGGGCGTTCTGCTCAATGGGCCACAAGCAGGCAGCACCAGGAGCCCCTGTCAAGTACGCCGCTCTTTATGGCCAGTGAAGCTGAATTCAAACCTGCAATGGAAACTGTCGTGGGGTTCCTAAACTCAGACTTGACGATCTAACACTTCCAGTTGTTTTCTCCAAACTCCAACAGAGTGGGATGGCAAAACCTAGGTGTGCGCGGTGTCCTCTGTGAATGCGCTTCCAGTCCGAGAGGTACGTGTGTTGTGAATGGGACGTGCAAGTGTACTAAAGGGCAGATGCTGCCGGGGCTCCTTACAGCAGATCGTCCGCTCATGAGCACAGAGCTCCGCTCTGGCTTGGAGCTCTGTCAGCCTGAACCGACCACGTTCAGCACAACTCTCTCCTGGCGATCGGCAGGGAGAAGCCGTCCTTTGCTACGATTCTCAGGCTAAATGCTTACGGGCAGTCCTAAGACTTCTGCATTCAAGCACTCTGAGGAAAGCCTGTCGTGCCGGTCTTGTTTTCTCCACAGGTTTGTCATCCTGCGGGAGGGCCTTGTTTGCTGAGGGCGCTAGAGGAGGACGCACAGAGGCGCCTCGTCCCGGTGAGTAAGAGCAATGCCCTGCAGATGCCCTGTAGTCCAGTGTCAGGAACTGCTGCAGGGGAGCCTCCTGCCAGACTCTTGCGGGGGCGCAATCCACCGAGCACCGAGGAGTCCCTCCCTGAGAGAACAGCAGGTGGCTTTCCCCTTGCACGCCAACTGCTCCTATGTGACATGGAAAATGAGGTAAACATTGCAGTAGAAGCCTGTCCTCGCTGTACACCCTGTATCTCACAGACTTCAGTTAGGCCTTACGCACAAGGCACACGGGGAGGTGCAGAGCAGGATGCTTCGAAATGACAGCATTGGGGGCAAGTCAGCTTCGCGTTCAGCTTACGTAGCTGGATGCCCCGTTCGGGAAATCGTTCACGGGGCTGGAGTGGATGCTGAAACTGAGCTTGCCACGTGCTCCCCGTGTCTGTTCTGTGCGTCCGCACCCTTGGCGCCTTGAATGAAGTCTGCCGCTTACCGCTTGCCCTTGCTGAGCTGTAGAGGCTCGCTTGTGTGCCTATTTCGGTAGAAGGCCTTGCTGAGGCAGCCTGAGTGACAGACAATCGCTTGCATGTGGTGACTTCAGCTTAGCAGTTGAAAAAGGCGCTTATTCTCTGCTACTTTCCGACGGCTTCAGAGCGGTCCAGGGCAGACGGTGGCCGGGGTGTGGACGGGATCGGGGTGGTGATGTGGGCTATTTGAGCAGGTGTCCACTGTCACAGGCCGAACTCTGAAAACCAGGCGCACACTGACTTCAGGCCCCAAGCAACATGGGCAGCAAGTGGTGTCTGCGAAGCCTCTCCACAGCCCTGTGGCGGAGGGGCCCTAAGCCTCAGAGCTGCGGTCCTGCCGAGAAGGCTCTCAGGCTGTCTCAGTCACAGTGATTTGCCGCCCGGACATGTCCACATCGCCAGCTCAACACTGCTACGTGGCGAGGTGAGCTTCTTACATATACTTGTACTGCCAGACAGTGGGACACTGTGACGAGGTCTTCTGCCCAGCCTCAGGGGAGGAAGCAGAGCAAGGTGCTTTCTGCACCGCATTGAAAGAAGGGAGGATGGGCGTTCTGTTCAATGGGCCAGAGGCAGGCAGCACCAGGAGCCTCTGTCAAGTACGCCGCTCTTTATGGCCAGTGAAGCTGAATTCAGACCTGCAACCGAAATTGTTGTTCGGTACCTAAGCTCTGACTTCACGATCTAACACTTTCAGCTACTTTCTCCAAACCCCGACGGAGTGGGATGGGCAAACCTAGGTGTGCGTGCTGTCCTCTGTGAAGGCGCTTTCAGTCCGAGAGATACGTGTGCTGTGAATGGGACGTGCAACTGTACTTAAGGGCAGATGCTGTTGGGGCTCCTTTCAGCTGATCGTCCGCTCGTGAGCAGAGATCTCCGCTCTGGGCTGGAACTCCGTCAGCCAGAACCGACCATGGGCAGCACAGCTGTCTCTGGGCGATCTGCAGGGAGAAACCATCCTTTTTCTACGATTCTCAGGCTAAATGCTTACGGGCAGTCCTAAGACTTCTGCATTCAAGCACTCTGAGGAAAGCCTGTCGTGCCGGGCTTGTTTTCTCCACAGGTTTGTCATCCTGCGGGAGGGCCTTGTTCGCTGAGGGCGCTAGAAGAGGACGCACAGAGCCGCCTCATGCCGGTGAGTAAGAGCAATGCCCTGCAGATGCCTTTGTAGTCCAGTGTCAGGAACTGCTGCAGGAGAGCCTCCTGCCAGACTCTTGCGGGTTCACAATCCATCGAGCAATGACGAGACCCTGAGAGAACACCAGGCGGCTTTCCACTTGCATGTCACTTTCTCCTAGGTGACATAGAAAACTAGGTAAACATGGCAGTAGAAGGCTGTCCTCGCTGTTCACCCTCCACATCGCAGACTTCGGATAGGCTTCAAGCACCAGGCACACGGGAAGGTGCACAACAGCATGCTTCGAAATGCAAGCAGTGGAGGCAATTCCGCTTCAGGTTCCTCTTATGAGGGCGAAAGAAAGCAGTGCAGGATGCCCCTTTCGGGAAATCATTCACGTCGCTGGAGTGGATGCTCAAACTGAGCTTGCCACGTGCTCTCCGGGTCTGTCCCGTGCATCTGCACTCTAGGCGCCTTGAATGAAGTGTGCCATGTACAGCTCTCCCTTGCTGAGCAGCAGACGCCCGCTTGCGTGGCCATTTAGCCCAGAGGCCTTGCTGAGGCAGCCTGGCTGACACAGAATCCCCTGCGTGTGGTGACTTCAGCTTGGCAGTTGAAAAAGGCGCTTTTCCTCTGCTACTGTCCGGCGGCTTCAGAGAGGTCCAGGGCAGACGGTTTCGGGGGCGTGTTCGGGGTTGGGCCGGGGAGGTGGGCTATATAAGCAGGTCTCCCCCGCCACAGGCTGAGCTCTGAAAACCAGGTGCACACTGGCTTCCGGCCGCAAGCAACATGGGCAGCAAGAGGTGCGTGCAAAGCCTCTCCACAGCCCGGTGGCGGAGGGTCCCTGAGCCTCCGAGCTGCGGTCCCGCCGAGAAGGCTCTCAGGCGGTCTCAGTCCCAGTGACTTGCATCTCAGTCATGTCCAGAACGCCAGCTCGACACTGCTACGTGGCGAGGTGAGCTTCTTATATATACTTGTACGGCCCGACAGTGGGATACTGTGACGAGGTCTTCTGCCCAGCCTCGGGGTGGAAGCAGAGCAAGGTGCTTTCTGTACAGCATTGGAGGAAGGGCCGATGGGCGTTCTGCTCAATGGGCCACAAGCAGGCAGCACCAGGAGCCCCTGTCAAGTACGCCGCTCTTTATGGCCAGTGAAGCTGAATTCAAACCTGCAATGGAAACTGTCGTGGGGTTCCTAAACTCAGACTTGACGATCTAACACTTCCAGTTGTTTTCTCCAAACTCCAACAGAGTGGGATGGCAAAACCTAGGTGTGCGCGGTGTCCTCTGTGAATGCGCTTCCAGTCCGAGAGGTACGTGTGTTGTGAATGGGACGTGCAAGTGTACTAAAGGGCAGATGCTGCCGGGGCTCCTTACAGCAGATCGTCCGCTCATGAGCACAGAGCTCCGCTCTGGCTTGGAGCTCTGTCAGCCTGAACCGACCACGTTCAGCACAACTCTCTCCTGGCGATCGGCAGGGAGAAGCCGTCCTTTGCTACGATTCTCAGGCTAAATGCTTACGGGCAGTCCTAAGACTTCTGCATTCAAGCACTCTGAGGAAAGCCTGTCGTGCCGGTCTTGTTTTCTCCACAGGTTTGTCATCCTGCGGGAGGGCCTTGTTTGCTGAGGGCGCTAGAGGAGGACGCACAGAGGCGCCTCGTCCCGGTGAGTAAGAGCAATGCCCTGCAGATGCCCTGTAGTCCAGTGTCAGGAACTGCTGCAGGGGAGCCTCCTGCCAGACTCTTGCGGGGGCGCAATCCACCGAGCACCGAGGAGTCCCTCCCTGAGAGAACAGCAGGTGGCTTTCCCCTTGCACGCCAACTGCTCCTATGTGACATGGAAAATGAGGTAAACATTGCAGTAGAAGCCTGTCCTCGCTGTACACCCTGTATCTCACAGACTTCAGTTAGGCCTTACGCACAAGGCACACGGGGAGGTGCAGAGCAGGATGCTTCGAAATGACAGCATTGGGGGCAAGTCAGCTTCGCGTTCAGCTTACGTAGCTGGATGCCCCGTTCGGGAAATCGTTCACGGGGCTGGAGTGGATGCTGAAACTGAGCTTGCCACGTGCTCCCCGTGTCTGTTCTGTGCGTCCGCACCCTTGGCGCCTTGAATGAAGTCTGCCGCTTACCGCTTGCCCTTGCTGAGCTGTAGAGGCTCGCTTGTGTGCCTATTTCGGTAGAAGGCCTTGCTGAGGCAGCCTGAGTGACAGACAATCGCTTGCATGTGGTGACTTCAGCTTAGCAGTTGAAAAAGGCGCTTATTCTCTGCTACTTTCCGACGGCTTCAGAGCGGTCCAGGGCAGACGGTGGCCGGGGTGTGGACGGGATCGGGGTGGTGATGTGGGCTATTTGAGCAGGTGTCCACTGTCACAGGCCGAACTCTGAAAACCAGGCGCACACTGACTTCAGGCCCCAAGCAACATGGGCAGCAAGTGGTGTCTGCGAAGCCTCTCCACAGCCCTGTGGCGGAGGGGCCCTAAGCCTCAGAGCTGCGGTCCTGCCGAGAAGGCTCTCAGGCTGTCTCAGTCACAGTGATTTGCCGCCCGGACATGTCCACATCGCCAGCTCAACACTGCTACGTGGCGAGGTGAGCTTCTTACATATACTTGTACTGCCAGACAGTGGGACACTGTGACGAGGTCTTCTGCCCAGCCTCAGGGGAGGAAGCAGAGCAAGGTGCTTTCTGCACCGCATTGAAAGAAGGGAGGATGGGCGTTCTGTTCAATGGGCCAGAGGCAGGCAGCACCAGGAGCCTCTGTCAAGTACGCCGCTCTTTATGGCCAGTGAAGCTGAATTCAGACCTGCAACCGAAATTGTTGTTCGGTACCTAAGCTCTGACTTCACGATCTAACACTTTCAGCTACTTTCTCCAAACCCCGACGGAGTGGGATGGGCAAACCTAGGTGTGCGTGCTGTCCTCTGTGAAGGCGCTTTCAGTCCGAGAGATACGTGTGCTGTGAATGGGACGTGCAACTGTACTTAAGGGCAGATGCTGTTGGGGCTCCTTTCAGCTGATCGTCCGCTCGTGAGCAGAGATCTCCGCTCTGGGCTGGAACTCCGTCAGCCAGAACCGACCATGGGCAGCACAGCTGTCTCTGGGCGATCTGCAGGGAGAAACCATCCTTTTTCTACGATTCTCAGGCTAAATGCTTACGGGCAGTCCTAAGACTTCTGCATTCAAGCACTCTGAGGAAAGCCTGTCGTGCCGGGCTTGTTTTCTCCACAGGTTTGTCATCCTGCGGGAGGGCCTTGTTCGCTGAGGGCGCTAGAAGAGGACGCACAGAGCCGCCTCATGCCGGTGAGTAAGAGCAATGCCCTGCAGATGCCTTTGTAGTCCAGTGTCAGGAACTGCTGCAGGAGAGCCTCCTGCCAGACTCTTGCGGGTTCACAATCCATCGAGCAATGACGAGACCCTGAGAGAACACCAGGCGGCTTTCCACTTGCATGTCACTTTCTCCTAGGTGACATAGAAAACTAGGTAAACATGGCAGTAGAAGGCTGTCCTCGCTGTTCACCCTCCACATCGCAGACTTCGGATAGGCTTCAAGCACCAGGCACACGGGAAGGTGCACAACAGCATGCTTCGAAATGCAAGCAGTGGAGGCAATTCCGCTTCAGGTTCCTCTTATGAGGGCGAAAGAAAGCAGTGCAGGATGCCCCTTTCGGGAAATCATTCACGTCGCTGGAGTGGATGCTCAAACTGAGCTTGCCACGTGCTCTCCGGGTCTGTCCCGTGCATCTGCACTCTAGGCGCCTTGAATGAAGTGTGCCATGTACAGCTCTCCCTTGCTGAGCAGCAGACGCCCGCTTGCGTGGCCATTTAGCCCAGAGGCCTTGCTGAGGCAGCCTGGCTGACACAGAATCCCCTGCGTGTGGTGACTTCAGCTTGGCAGTTGAAAAAGGCGCTTTTCCTCTGCTACTGTCCGGCGGCTTCAGAGAGGTCCAGGGCAGACGGTTTCGGGGGCGTGTTCGGGGTTGGGCCGGGGAGGTGGGCTATATAAGCAGGTCTCCCCCGCCACAGGCTGAGCTCTGAAAACCAGGTGCACACTGGCTTCCGGCCGCAAGCAACATGGGCAGCAAGAGGTGCGTGCAAAGCCTCTCCACAGCCCGGTGGCGGAGGGTCCCTGAGCCTCCGAGCTGCGGTCCCGCCGAGAAGGCTCTCAGGCGGTCTCAGTCCCAGTGACTTGCATCTCAGTCATGTCCAGAACGCCAGCTCGACACTGCTACGTGGCGAGGTGAGCTTCTTATATATACTTGTACGGCCCGACAGTGGGATACTGTGACGAGGTCTTCTGCCCAGCCTCGGGGTGGAAGCAGAGCAAGGTGCTTTCTGTACAGCATTGGAGGAAGGGCCGATGGGCGTTCTGCTCAATGGGCCACAAGCAGGCAGCACCAGGAGCCCCTGTCAAGTACGCCGCTCTTTATGGCCAGTGAAGCTGAATTCAAACCTGCAATGGAAACTGTCGTGGGGTTCCTAAACTCAGACTTGACGATCTAACACTTCCAGTTGTTTTCTCCAAACTCCAACAGAGTGGGATGGCAAAACCTAGGTGTGCGCGGTGTCCTCTGTGAATGCGCTTCCAGTCCGAGAGGTACGTGTGTTGTGAATGGGACGTGCAAGTGTACTAAAGGGCAGATGCTGCCGGGGCTCCTTACAGCAGATCGTCCGCTCATGAGCACAGAGCTCCGCTCTGGCTTGGAGCTCTGTCAGCCTGAACCGACCACGTTCAGCACAACTCTCTCCTGGCGATCGGCAGGGAGAAGCCGTCCTTTGCTACGATTCTCAGGCTAAATGCTTACGGGCAGTCCTAAGACTTCTGCATTCAAGCACTCTGAGGAAAGCCTGTCGTGCCGGTCTTGTTTTCTCCACAGGTTTGTCATCCTGCGGGAGGGCCTTGTTTGCTGAGGGCGCTAGAGGAGGACGCACAGAGGCGCCTCGTCCCGGTGAGTAAGAGCAATGCCCTGCAGATGCCCTGTAGTCCAGTGTCAGGAACTGCTGCAGGGGAGCCTCCTGCCAGACTCTTGCGGGGGCGCAATCCACCGAGCACCGAGGAGTCCCTCCCTGAGAGAACAGCAGGTGGCTTTCCCCTTGCACGCCAACTGCTCCTATGTGACATGGAAAATGAGGTAAACATTGCAGTAGAAGCCTGTCCTCGCTGTACACCCTGTATCTCACAGACTTCAGTTAGGCCTTACGCACAAGGCACACGGGGAGGTGCAGAGCAGGATGCTTCGAAATGACAGCATTGGGGGCAAGTCAGCTTCGCGTTCAGCTTACGTAGCTGGATGCCCCGTTCGGGAAATCGTTCACGGGGCTGGAGTGGATGCTGAAACTGAGCTTGCCACGTGCTCCCCGTGTCTGTTCTGTGCGTCCGCACCCTTGGCGCCTTGAATGAAGTCTGCCGCTTACCGCTTGCCCTTGCTGAGCTGTAGAGGCTCGCTTGTGTGCCTATTTCGGTAGAAGGCCTTGCTGAGGCAGCCTGAGTGACAGACAATCGCTTGCATGTGGTGACTTCAGCTTAGCAGTTGAAAAAGGCGCTTATTCTCTGCTACTTTCCGACGGCTTCAGAGCGGTCCAGGGCAGACGGTGGCCGGGGTGTGGACGGGATCGGGGTGGTGATGTGGGCTATTTGAGCAGGTGTCCACTGTCACAGGCCGAACTCTGAAAACCAGGCGCACACTGACTTCAGGCCCCAAGCAACATGGGCAGCAAGTGGTGTCTGCGAAGCCTCTCCACAGCCCTGTGGCGGAGGGGCCCTAAGCCTCAGAGCTGCGGTCCTGCCGAGAAGGCTCTCAGGCTGTCTCAGTCACAGTGATTTGCCGCCCGGACATGTCCACATCGCCAGCTCAACACTGCTACGTGGCGAGGTGAGCTTCTTACATATACTTGTACTGCCAGACAGTGGGACACTGTGACGAGGTCTTCTGCCCAGCCTCAGGGGAGGAAGCAGAGCAAGGTGCTTTCTGCACCGCATTGAAAGAAGGGAGGATGGGCGTTCTGTTCAATGGGCCAGAGGCAGGCAGCACCAGGAGCCTCTGTCAAGTACGCCGCTCTTTATGGCCAGTGAAGCTGAATTCAGACCTGCAACCGAAATTGTTGTTCGGTACCTAAGCTCTGACTTCACGATCTAACACTTTCAGCTACTTTCTCCAAACCCCGACGGAGTGGGATGGGCAAACCTAGGTGTGCGTGCTGTCCTCTGTGAAGGCGCTTTCAGTCCGAGAGATACGTGTGCTGTGAATGGGACGTGCAACTGTACTTAAGGGCAGATGCTGTTGGGGCTCCTTTCAGCTGATCGTCCGCTCGTGAGCAGAGATCTCCGCTCTGGGCTGGAACTCCGTCAGCCAGAACCGACCATGGGCAGCACAGCTGTCTCTGGGCGATCTGCAGGGAGAAACCATCCTTTTTCTACGATTCTCAGGCTAAATGCTTACGGGCAGTCCTAAGACTTCTGCATTCAAGCACTCTGAGGAAAGCCTGTCGTGCCGGGCTTGTTTTCTCCACAGGTTTGTCATCCTGCGGGAGGGCCTTGTTCGCTGAGGGCGCTAGAAGAGGACGCACAGAGCCGCCTCATGCCGGTGAGTAAGAGCAATGCCCTGCAGATGCCTTTGTAGTCCAGTGTCAGGAACTGCTGCAGGAGAGCCTCCTGCCAGACTCTTGCGGGTTCACAATCCATCGAGCAATGACGAGACCCTGAGAGAACACCAGGCGGCTTTCCACTTGCATGTCACTTTCTCCTAGGTGACATAGAAAACTAGGTAAACATGGCAGTAGAAGGCTGTCCTCGCTGTTCACCCTCCACATCGCAGACTTCGGATAGGCTTCAAGCACCAGGCACACGGGAAGGTGCACAACAGCATGCTTCGAAATGCAAGCAGTGGAGGCAATTCCGCTTCAGGTTCCTCTTATGAGGGCGAAAGAAAGCAGTGCAGGATGCCCCTTTCGGGAAATCATTCACGTCGCTGGAGTGGATGCTCAAACTGAGCTTGCCACGTGCTCTCCGGGTCTGTCCCGTGCGTCTGCACTCTAGGCGCCTTGAATGAAGTGTGCCGTGTACAGCTCTCCCTTGCTGAGCAGCAGACGCCCGCTTGCGTGGCCATTTAGCCCAGAGGCCTTGCTGAGGCAGCCTGGCTGACACAGAATCCCCTGCGTGTGGTGACTTCAGCTTGGCAGTTGAAAAAGGCGCTTTTCCTCTGCTACTGTCCGGCGGCTTCAGAGAGGTCCAGGGCAGACGGTTTCGGGGGCGTGTTCGGGGTTGGGCCGGGGAGGTGGGCTATATAAGCAGGTCTCCCCCGCCACAGGCTGAGCTCTGAAAACCAGGTGCACACTGGCTTCCGGCCGCAAGCAACATGGGCAGCAAGAGGTGCGTGCAAAGCCTCTCCACAGCCCGGTGGCGGAGGGTCCCTGAGCCTCCGAGCTGCGGTCCCGCCGAGAAGGCTCTCAGGCGGTCTCAGTCCCAGTGACTTGCATCTCAGTCATGTCCAGAACGCCAGCTCGACACTGCTACGTGGCGAGGTGAGCTTCTTATATATACTTGTACGGCCCGACAGTGGGATACTGTGACGAGGTCTTCTGCCCAGCCTCGGGGTGGAAGCAGAGCAAGGTGCTTTCTGTACAGCATTGGAGGAAGGGCCGATGGGCGTTCTGCTCAATGGGCCACAAGCAGGCAGCACCAGGAGCCCCTGTCAAGTACGCCGCTCTTTATGGCCAGTGAAGCTGAATTCAAACCTGCAATGGAAACTGTCGTGGGGTTCCTAAACTCAGACTTGACGATCTAACACTTCCAGTTGTTTTCTCCAAACTCCAACAGAGTGGGATGGCAAAACCTAGGTGTGCGCGGTGTCCTCTGTGAATGCGCTTCCAGTCCGAGAGGTACGTGTGTTGTGAATGGGACGTGCAAGTGTACTAAAGGGCAGATGCTGCCGGGGCTCCTTACAGCAGATCGTCCGCTCATGAGCACAGAGCTCCGCTCTGGCTTGGAGCTCTGTCAGCCTGAACCGACCACGTTCAGCACAACTCTCTCCTGGCGATCGGCAGGGAGAAGCCGTCCTTTGCTACGATTCTCAGGCTAAATGCTTACGGGCAGTCCTAAGACTTCTGCATTCAAGCACTCTGAGGAAAGCCTGTCGTGCCGGTCTTGTTTTCTCCACAGGTTTGTCATCCTGCGGGAGGGCCTTGTTTGCTGAGGGCGCTAGAGGAGGACGCACAGAGGCGCCTCGTCCCGGTGAGTAAGAGCAATGCCCTGCAGATGCCCTGTAGTCCAGTGTCAGGAACTGCTGCAGGGGAGCCTCCTGCCAGACTCTTGCGGGGGCGCAATCCACCGAGCACCGAGGAGTCCCTCCCTGAGAGAACAGCAGGTGGCTTTCCCCTTGCACGCCAACTGCTCCTATGTGACATGGAAAATGAGGTAAACATTGCAGTAGAAGCCTGTCCTCGCTGTACACCCTGTATCTCACAGACTTCAGTTAGGCCTTACGCACAAGGCACACGGGGAGGTGCAGAGCAGGATGCTTCGAAATGACAGCATTGGGGGCAAGTCAGCTTCGCGTTCAGCTTACGTAGCTGAAAGGAAGCAGTGCAGGATGCCCCGTTCGGGAAATCGTTCACGGGGCTGGAGTGGATGCTGAAACTGAGCTTGCCACGTGCTCCCCGTGTCTGTTCTGTGCGTCCGCACCCTTGGCGCCTTGAATGAAGTCTGCCGCTTACCGCTTGCCCTTGCTGAGCTGTAGAGGCTCGCTTGTGTGCCTATTTCGGTAGAAGGCCTTGCTGAGGCAGCCTGAGTGACAGACAATCGCTTGCATGTGGTGACTTCAGCTTAGCAGTTGAAAAAGGCGCTTATTCTCTGCTACTTTCCGACGGCTTCAGAGCGGTCCAGGGCAGACGGTGGCCGGGGTGTGGACGGGATCGGGGTGGTGATGTGGGCTATTTGAGCAGGTGTCCACTGTCACAGGCCGAACTCTGAAAACCGGGCGCACACTGACTTCAGGCCCCAAGCAACATGGGCAGCAAGTGGTGTCTGCGAAGCCTCTCCACAGCCCTGTGGCGGAGGGGCCCTAAGCCTCAGAGCTGCGGTCCTGCCGAGAAGGCTCTCAGGCTGTCTCAGTCACAGTGATTTGCCGCCCGGACATGTCCACATCGCCAGCTCAACACTGCTACGTGGCGAGGTGAGCTTCTTACATATACTTGTACTGCCAGACAGTGGGACACTGTGACGAGGTCTTCTGCCCAGCCTCAGGGGAGGAAGCAGAGCAAGGTGCTTTCTGCACCGCATTGAAAGAAGGGAGGATGGGCGTTCTGTTCAATGGGCCAGAGGCAGGCAGCACCAGGAGCCTCTGTCAAGTACGCCGCTCTTTATGGCCAGTGAAGCTGAATTCAGACCTGCAACCGAAATTGTTGTTCGGTACCTAAGCTCTGACTTCACGATCTAACACTTTCAGCTACTTTCTCCAAACCCCGACGGAGTGGGATGGGCAAACCTAGGTGTGCGTGCTGTCCTCTGTGAAGGCGCTTTCAGTCCGAGAGATACGTGTGCTGTGAATGGGACGTGCAACTGTACTTAAGGGCAGATGCTGTTGGGGCTCCTTTCAGCTGATCGTCCGCTCGTGAGCAGAGATCTCCGCTCTGGGCTGGAACTCCGTCAGCCAGAACCGACCATGGGCAGCACAGCTGTCTCTGGGCGATCTGCAGGGAGAAACCATCCTTTTTCTACGATTCTCAGGCTAAATGCTTACGGGCAGTCCTAAGACTTCTGCATTCAAGCACTCTGAGGAAAGCCTGTCGTGCCGGGCTTGTTTTCTCCACAGGTTTGTCATCCTGCGGGAGGGCCTTGTTCGCTGAGGGCGCTAGAAGAGGACGCACAGAGCCGCCTCATGCCGGTGAGTAAGAGCAATGCCCTGCAGATGCCTTTGTAGTCCAGTGTCAGGAACTGCTGCAGGAGAGCCTCCTGCCAGACTCTTGCGGGTTCACAATCCATCGAGCAATGACGAGACCCTGAGAGAACACCAGGCGGCTTTCCACTTGCATGTCACTTTCTCCTAGGTGACATAGAAAACTAGGTAAACATGGCAGTAGAAGGCTGTCCTCGCTGTTCACCCTCCACATCGCAGACTTCGGATAGGCTTCAAGCACCAGGCACACGGGAAGGTGCACAACAGCATGCTTCGAAATGCAAGCAGTGGAGGCAATTCCGCTTCAGGTTCCTCTTATGAGGGCGAAAGAAAGCAGTGCAGGATGCCCCTTTCGGGAAATCATTCACGTCGCTGGAGTGGATGCTCAAACTGAGCTTGCCACGTGCTCTCCGGGTCTGTCCCGTGCGTCTGCACTCTAGGCGCCTTGAATGAAGTGTGCCGTGTACAGCTCTCCCTTGCTGAGCAGCAGACGCCCGCTTGCGTGGCCATTTAGCCCAGAGGCCTTGCTGAGGCAGCCTGGCTGACACAGAATCCCCTGCGTGTGGTGACTTCAGCTTGGCAGTTGAAAAAGGCGCTTTTCCTCTGCTACTGTCCGGCGGCTTCAGAGAGGTCCAGGGCAGACGGTTTCGGGGGCGTGTTCGGGGTTGGGCCGGGGAGGTGGGCTATATAAGCAGGTCTCCCCCGCCACAGGCTGAGCTCTGAAAACCAGGTGCACACTGGCTTCCGGCCGCAAGCAACATGGGCAGCAAGAGGTGCGTGCAAAGCCTCTCCACAGCCCGGTGGCGGAGGGTCCCTGAGCCTCCGAGCTGCGGTCCCGCCGAGAAGGCTCTCAGGCGGTCTCAGTCCCAGTGACTTGCATCTCAGTCATGTCCAGAACGCCAGCTCGACACTGCTACGTGGCGAGGTGAGCTTCTTATATATACTTGTACGGCCCGACAGTGGGATACTGTGACGAGGTCTTCTGCCCAGCCTCGGGGTGGAAGCAGAGCAAGGTGCTTTCTGTACAGCATTGGAGGAAGGGCCGATGGGCGTTCTGCTCAATGGGCCACAAGCAGGCAGCACCAGGAGCCCCTGTCAAGTACGCCGCTCTTTATGGCCAGTGAAGCTGAATTCAAACCTGCAATGGAAACTGTCGTGGGGTTCCTAAACTCAGACTTGACGATGTAACACTTCCAGTTGTTTTCTCCAAACTCCAACAGAGTGGGATGGCAAAACCTAGGTGTGCGCGGTGTCCTCTGTGAATGCGCTTCCAGTCCGAGAGGTACGTGTGTTGTGAATGGGACGTGCAAGTGTACTAAAGGGCAGATGCTGCCGGGGCTCCTTACAGCAGATCGTCCGCTCATGAGCACAGAGCTCCGCTCTGGCTTGGAGCTCTGTCAGCCTGAACCGACCACGTTCAGCACAACTCTCTCCTGGCGATCGGCAGGGAGAAGCCGTCCTTTGCTACGATTCTCAGGCTAAATGCTTACGGGCAGTCCTAAGACTTCTGCATTCAAGCACTCTGAGGAAAGCCTGTCGTGCCGGTCTTGTTTTCTCCACAGGTTTGTCATCCTGCGGGAGGGCCTTGTTTGCTGAGGGCGCTAGAGGAGGACGCACAGAGGCGCCTCGTCCCGGTGAGTAAGAGCAATGCCCTGCAGATGCCCTGTAGTCCAGTGTCAGGAACTGCTGCAGGGGAGCCTCCTGCCAGACTCTTGCGGGGGCGCAATCCACCGAGCACCGAGGAGTCCCTCCCTGAGAGAACAGCAGGTGGCTTTCCCCTTGCACGCCAACTGCTCCTATGTGACATGGAAAATGAGGTAAACATTGCAGTAGAAGCCTGTCCTCGCTGTACACCCTGTATCTCACAGACTTCAGTTAGGCCTTACGCACAAGGCACACGGGGAGGTGCAGAGCAGGATGCTTCGAAATGACAGCATTGGGGGCAAGTCAGCTTCGCGTTCAGCTTACGTAGCTGGATGCCCCGTTCGGGAAATCGTTCACGGGGCTGGAGTGGATGCTGAAACTGAGCTTGCCACGTGCTCCCCGTGTCTGTTCTGTGCGTCCGCACCCTTGGCGCCTTGAATGAAGTCTGCCGCTTACCGCTTGCCCTTGCTGAGCTGTAGAGGCTCGCTTGTGTGCCTATTTCGGTAGAAGGCCTTGCTGAGGCAGCCTGAGTGACAGACAATCGCTTGCATGTGGTGACTTCAGCTTAGCAGTTGAAAAAGGCGCTTATTCTCTGCTACTTTCCGACGGCTTCAGAGCGGTCCAGGGCAGACGGTGGCCGGGGTGTGGACGGGATCGGGGTGGTGATGTGGGCTATTTGAGCAGGTGTCCACTGTCACAGGCCGAACTCTGAAAACCAGGCGCACACTGACTTCAGGCCCCAAGCAACATGGGCAGCAAGTGGTGTCTGCGAAGCCTCTCCACAGCCCTGTGGCGGAGGGGCCCTAAGCCTCAGAGCTGCGGTCCTGCCGAGAAGGCTCTCAGGCTGTCTCAGTCACAGTGATTTGCCGCCCGGACATGTCCACATCGCCAGCTCAACACTGCTACGTGGCGAGGTGAGCTTCTTACATATACTTGTAATGCCAGACAGTGGGACACTGTGACGAGGTCTTCTGCCCAGCCTCAGGGGAGGAAGCAGAGCAAGGTGCTTTCTGCACCGCATTGAAAGAAGGGAGGATGGGCGTTCTGTTCAATGGGCCAGAGGCAGGCAGCACCAGGAGCCTCTGTCAAGTACGCCGCTCTTTATGGCCAGTGAAGCTGAATTCAGACCTGCAACCGAAATTGTTGTTCGGTACCTAAGCTCTGACTTCACGATCTAACACTTTCAGCTACTTTCTCCAAACCCCGACGGAGTGGGATGGGCAAACCTAGGTGTGCGTGCTGTCCTCTGTGAAGGCGCTTTCAGTCCGAGAGATACGTGTGCTGTGAATGGGACGTGCAACTGTACTTAAGGGCAGATGCTGTTGGGGCTCCTTTCAGCTGATCGTCCGCTCGTGAGCAGAGATCTCCGCTCTGGGCTGGAACTCCGTCAGCCAGAACCGACCATGGGCAGCACAGCTGTCTCTGGGCGATCTGCAGGGAGAAACCATCCTTTTTCTACGATTCTCAGGCTAAATGCTTACGGGCAGTCCTAAGACTTCTGCATTCAAGCACTCTGAGGGAAGCCTGTCGTGCCGGGCTTGTTTTCTCCACAGGTTTGTCATCCTGCGGGAGGGCCTTGTTCGCTGAGGGCGCTAGAAGAGGACGCACAGAGCCGCCTCATGCCGGTGAGTAAGAGCAATGCCCTGCAGATGCCTTTGTAGTCCAGTGTCAGGAACTGCTGCAGGAGAGCCTCCTGCCAGACTCTTGCGGGTTCACAATCCATCGAGCAATGACGAGACCCTGAGAGAACACCAGGCGGCTTTCCACTTGCATGTCACTTTCTCCTAGGTGACATAGAAAACTAGGTAAACATGGCAGTAGAAGGCTGTCCTCGCTGTTCACCCTCCACATCGCAGACTTCGGATAGGCTTCAAGCACCAGGCACACGGGAAGGTGCACAACAGCATGCTTCGAAATGCAAGCAGTGGAGGCAATTCCGCTTCAGGTTCCTCTTATGAGGGCGAAAGAAAGCAGTGCAGGATGCCCCTTTCGGGAAATCATTCACGTCGCTGGAGTGGATGCTCAAACTGAGCTTGCCACGTGCTCTCCGGGTCTGTCCCGTGCGTCTGCACTCTAGGCGCCTTGAATGAAGTGTGCCGTGTACAGCTCTCCCTTGCTGAGCAGCAGACGCCCGCTTGCGTGGCCATTTAGCCCAGAGGCCTTGCTGAGGCAGCCTGGCTGACACAGAATCCCCTGCGTGTGGTGACTTCAGCTTGGCAGTTGAAAAAGGCGCTTTTCCTCTGCTACTGTCCGGCGGCTTCAGAGAGGTCCAGGGCAGACGGTTTCGGGGGCGTGTTCGGGGTTGGGCCGGGGAGGTGGGCTATATAAGCAGGTCTCCCCCGCCACAGGCTGAGCTCTGAAAACCAGGTGCACACTGGCTTCCGGCCGCAAGCAACATGGGCAGCAAGAGGTGCGTGCAAAGCCTCTCCACAGCCCGGTGGCAGAGGGTCCCTGAGCCTCCGAGCTGCGGTCCCGCCGAGAAGGCTCTCAGGCGGTCTCAGTCCCAGTGACTTGCATCTCAGTCATGTCCAGAACGCCAGCTCGACACTGCTACGTGGCGAGGTGAGCTTCTTATATATACTTGTACGGCCCGACAGTGGGATACTGTGACGAGGTCTTCTGCCCAGCCTCGGGGTGGAAGCAGAGCAAGGTGCTTTCTGTACAGCATTGGAGGAAGGGCCGATGGGCGTTCTGCTCAATGGGCCACAAGCAGGCAGCACCAGGAGCCCCTGTCAAGTACGCCGCTCTTTATGGCCAGTGAAGCTGAATTCAAACCTGCAATGGAAACTGTCGTGGGGTTCCTAAACTCAGACTTGACGATCTAACACTTCCAGTTGTTTTCTCCAAACTCCAACAGAGTGGGATGGCAAAACCTAGGTGTGCGCGGTGTCCTCTGTGAATGCGCTTCCAGTCCGAGAGGTACGTGTGTTGTGAATGGGACGTGCAAGTGTACTAAAGGGCAGATGCTGCCGGGGCTCCTTACAGCAGATCGTCCGCTCATGAGCACAGAGCTCCGCTCTGGCTTGGAGCTCTGTCAGCCTGAACCGACCACGTTCAGCACAACTCTCTCCTGGCGATCGGCAGGGAGAAGCCGTCCTTTGCTACGATTCTCAGGCTAAATGCTTACGGGCAGTCCTAAGACTTCTGCATTCAAGCACTCTGAGGAAAGCCTGTCGTGCCGGTCTTGTTTTCTCCACAGGTTTGTCATCCTGCGGGAGGGCCTTGTTTGCTGAGGGCGCTAGAGGAGGACGCACAGAGGCGCCTCGTCCCGGTGAGTAAGAGCAATGCCCTGCAGATGCCCTGTAGTCCAGTGTCAGGAACTGCTGCAGGGGAGCCTCCTGCCAGACTCTTGCGGGGGCGCAATCCACCGAGCACCGAGGAGTCCCTCCCTGAGAGAACAGCAGGTGGCTTTCCCCTTGCACGCCAACTGCTCCTATGTGACATGGAAAATGAGGTAAACATTGCAGTAGAAGCCTGTCCTCGCTGTACACCCTGTATCTCACAGACTTCAGTTAGGCCTTACGCACAAGGCACACGGGGAGGTGCAGAGCAGGATGCTTCGAAATGACAGCATTGGGGGCAAGTCAGCTTCGCGTTCAGCTTACGTAGCTGGATGCCCCGTTCGGGAAATCGTTCACGGGGCTGGAGTGGATGCTGAAACTGAGCTTGCCACGTGCTCCCCGTGTCTGTTCTGTGCGTCCGCACCCTTGGCGCCTTGAATGAAGTCTGCCGCTTACCGCTTGCCCTTGCTGAGCTGTAGAGGCTCGCTTGTGTGCCTATTTCGGTAGAAGGCCTTGCTGAGGCAGCCTGAGTGACAGACAATCGCTTGCATGTGGTGACTTCAGCTTAGCAGTTGAAAAAGGCGCTTATTCTCTGCTACTTTCCGACGGCTTCAGAGCGGTCCAGGGCAGACGGTGGCCGGGGTGTGGACGGGATCGGGGTGGTGATGTGGGCTATTTGAGCAGGTGTCCACTGTCACAGGCCGAACTCTGAAAACCAGGCGCACACTGACTTCAGGCCCCAAGCAACATGGGCAGCAAGTGGTGTCTGCGAAGCCTCTCCACAGCCCTGTGGCGGAGGGGCCCTAAGCCTCAGAGCTGCGGTCCTGCCGAGAAGGCTCTCAGGCTGTCTCAGTCACAGTGATTTGCCGCCCGGACATGTCCACATCGCCAGCTCAACACTGCTACGTGGCGAGGTGAGCTTCTTACATATACTTGTACTGCCAGACAGTGGGACACTGTGACGAGGTCTTCTGCCCAGCCTCAGGGGAGGAAGCAGAGCAAGGTGCTTTCTGCACCGCATTGAAAGAAGGGAGGATGGGCGTTCTGTTCAATGGGCCAGAGGCAGGCAGCACCAGGAGCCTCTGTCAAGTACGCCGCTCTTTATGGCCAGTGAAGCTGAATTCAGACCTGCAACCGAAATTGTTGTTCGGTACCTAAGCTCTGACTTCACGATCTAACACTTTCAGCTACTTTCTCCAAACCCCGACGGAGTGGGATGGGCAAACCTAGGTGTGCGTGCTGTCCTCTGTGAAGGCGCTTTCAGTCCGAGAGATACGTGTGCTGTGAATGGGACGTGCAACTGTACTTAAGGGCAGATGCTGTTGGGGCTCCTTTCAGCTGATCGTCCGCTCGTGAGCAGAGATCTCCGCTCTGGGCTGGAACTCCGTCAGCCAGAACCGACCATGGGCAGCACAGCTGTCTCTGGGCGATCTGCAGGGAGAAACCATCCTTTTTCTACGATTCTCAGGCTAAATGCTTACGGGCAGTCCTAAGACTTCTGCATTCAAGCACTCTGAGGAAAGCCTGTCGTGCCGGGCTTGTTTTCTCCACAGGTTTGTCATCCTGCGGGAGGGCCTTGTTCGCTGAGGGCGCTAGAAGAGGACGCACAGAGCCGCCTCATGCCGGTGAGTAAGAGCAATGCCCTGCAGATGCCTTTGTAGTCCAGTGTCAGGAACTGCTGCAGGAGAGCCTCCTGCCAGACTCTTGCGGGTTCACAATCCATCGAGCAATGACGAGACCCTGAGAGAACACCAGGCGGCTTTCCACTTGCATGTCACTTTCTCCTAGGTGACATAGAAAACTAGGTAAACATGGCAGTAGAAGGCTGTCCTCGCTGTTCACCCTCCACATCGCAGACTTCGGATAGGCTTCAAGCACCAGGCACACGGGAAGGTGCACAACAGCATGCTTCGAAATGCAAGCAGTGGAGGCAATTCCGCTTCAGGTTCCTCTTATGAGGGCGAAAGAAAGCAGTGCAGGATGCCCCTTTCGGGAAATCATTCACGTCGCTGGAGTGGATGCTCAAACTGAGCTTGCCACGTGCTCTCCGGGTCTGTCCCGTGCGTCTGCACTCTAGGCGCCTTGAATGAAGTGTGCCGTGTACAGCTCTCCCTTGCTGAGCAGCAGACGCCCGCTTGCGTGGCCATTTAGCCCAGAGGCCTTGCTGAGGCAGCCTGGCTGACACAGAATCCCCTGCGTGTGGTGACTTCAGCTTGGCAGTTGAAAAAGGCGCTTTTCCTCTGCTACTGTCCGGCGGCTTCAGAGAGGTCCAGGGCAGACGGTTTCGGGGGCGTGTTCGGGGTTGGGCCGGGGAGGTGGGCTATATAAGCAGGTCTCCCCCGCCACAGGCTGAGCTCTGAAAACCAGGTGCACACTGGCTTCCGGCCGCAAGCAACATGGGCAGCAAGAGGTGCGTGCAAAGCCTCTCCACAGCCCGGTGGCAGAGGGTCCCTGAGCCTCCGAGCTGCGGTCCCGCCGAGAAGGCTCTCAGGCGGTCTCAGTCCCAGTGACTTGCATCTCAGTCATGTCCAGAACGCCAGCTCGACACTGCTACGTGGCGAGGTGAGCTTCTTATATATACTTGTACGGCCCGACAGTGGGATACTGTGACGAGGTCTTCTGCCCAGCCTCGGGGTGGAAGCAGAGCAAGGTGCTTTCTGTACAGCATTGGAGGAAGGGCCGATGGGCGTTCTGCTCAATGGGCCACAAGCAGGCAGCACCAGGAGCCCCTGTCAAGTACGCCGCTCTTTATGGCCAGTGAAGCTGAATTCAAACCTGCAATGGAAACTGTCGTGGGGTTCCTAAACTCAGACTTGACGATCTAACACTTCCAGTTGTTTTCTCCAAACTCCAACAGAGTGGGATGGCAAAACCTAGGTGTGCGCGGTGTCCTCTGTGAATGCGCTTCCAGTCCGAGAGGTACGTGTGTTGTGAATGGGACGTGCAAGTGTACTAAAGGGCAGATGCTGCCGGGGCTCCTTACAGCAGATCGTCCGCTCATGAGCACAGAGCTCCGCTCTGGCTTGGAGCTCTGTCAGCCTGAACCGACCACGTTCAGCACAACTCTCTCCTGGCGATCGGCAGGGAGAAGCCGTCCTTTGCTACGATTCTCAGGCTAAATGCTTACGGGCAGTCCTAAGACTTCTGCATTCAAGCACTCTGAGGAAAGCCTGTCGTGCCGGTCTTGTTTTCTCCACAGGTTTGTCATCCTGCGGGAGGGCCTTGTTTGCTGAGGGCGCTAGAGGAGGACGCACAGAGGCGCCTCGTCCCGGTGAGTAAGAGCAATGCCCTGCAGATGCCCTGTAGTCCAGTGTCAGGAACTGCTGCAGGGGAGCCTCCTGCCAGACTCTTGCGGGGGCGCAATCCACCGAGCACCGAGGAGTCCCTCCCTGAGAGAACAGCAGGTGGCTTTCCCCTTGCACGCCAACTGCTCCTATGTGACATGGAAAATGAGGTAAACATTGCAGTAGAAGCCTGTCCTCGCTGTACACCCTGTATCTCACAGACTTCAGTTAGGCCTTACGCACAAGGCACACGGGGAGGTGCAGAGCAGGATGCTTCGAAATGACAGCATTGGGGGCAAGTCAGCTTCGCGTTCAGCTTACGTAGCTGGATGCCCCGTTCGGGAAATCGTTCACGGGGCTGGAGTGGATGCTGAAACTGAGCTTGCCACGTGCTCCCCGTGTCTGTTCTGTGCGTCCGCACCCTTGGCGCCTTGAATGAAGTCTGCCGCTTACCGCTTGCCCTTGCTGAGCTGTAGAGGCTCGCTTGTGTGCCTATTTCGGTAGAAGGCCTTGCTGAGGCAGCCTGAGTGACAGACAATCGCTTGCATGTGGTGACTTCAGCTTAGCAGTTGAAAAAGGCGCTTATTCTCTGCTACTTTCCGACGGCTTCAGAGCGGTCCAGGGCAGACGGTGGCCGGGGTGTGGACGGGATCGGGGTGGTGATGTGGGCTATTTGAGCAGGTGTCCACTGTCACAGGCCGAACTCTGAAAACCAGGCGCACACTGACTTCAGGCCCCAAGCAACATGGGCAGCAAGTGGTGTCTGCGAAGCCTCTCCACAGCCCTGTGGCGGAGGGGCCCTAAGCCTCAGAGCTGCGGTCCTGCCGAGAAGGCTCTCAGGCTGTCTCAGTCACAGTGATTTGCCGCCCGGACATGTCCACATCGCCAGCTCAACACTGCTACGTGGCGAGGTGAGCTTCTTACATATACTTGTACTGCCAGACAGTGGGACACTGTGACGAGGTCTTCTGCCCAGCCTCAGGGGAGGAAGCAGAGCAAGGTGCTTTCTGCACCGCATTGAAAGAAGGGAGGATGGGCGTTCTGTTCAATGGGCCAGAGGCAGGCAGCACCAGGAGCCTCTGTCAAGTACGCCGCTCTTTATGGCCAGTGAAGCTGAATTCAGACCTGCAACCGAAATTGTTGTTCGGTACCTAAGCTCTGACTTCACGATCTAACACTTTCAGCTACTTTCTCCAAACCCCGACGGAGTGGGATGGGCAAACCTAGGTGTGCGTGCTGTCCTCTGTGAAGGCGCTTTCAGTCCGAGAGATACGTGTGCTGTGAATGGGACGTGCAACTGTACTTAAGGGCAGATGCTGTTGGGGCTCCTTTCAGCTGATCGTCCGCTCGTGAGCAGAGATCTCCGCTCTGGGCTGGAACTCCGTCAGCCAGAACCGACCATGGGCAGCACAGCTGTCTCTGGGCGATCTGCAGGGAGAAACCATCCTTTTTCTACGATTCTCAGGCTAAATGCTTACGGGCAGTCCTAAGACTTCTGCATTCAAGCACTCTGAGGAAAGCCTGTCGTGCCGGGCTTGTTTTCTCCACAGGTTTGTCATCCTGCGGGAGGGCCTTGTTCGCTGAGGGCGCTAGAAGAGGACGCACAGAGCCGCCTCATGCCGGTGAGTAAGAGCAATGCCCTGCAGATGCCTTTGTAGTCCAGTGTCAGGAACTGCTGCAGGAGAGCCTCCTGCCAGACTCTTGCGGGTTCACAATCCATCGAGCAATGACGAGACCCTGAGAGAACACCAGGCGGCTTTCCACTTGCATGTCACTTTCTCCTAGGTGACATAGAAAACTAGGTAAACATGGCAGTAGAAGGCTGTCCTCGCTGTTCACCCTCCACATCGCAGACTTCGGATAGGCTTCAAGCACCAGGCACACGGGAAGGTGCACAACAGCATGCTTCGAAATGCAAGCAGTGGAGGCAATTCCGCTTCAGGTTCCTCTTATGAGGGCGAAAGAAAGCAGTGCAGGATGCCCCTTTCGGGAAATCATTCACGTCGCTGGAGTGGATGCTCAAACTGAGCTTGCCACGTGCTCTCCGGGTCTGTCCCGTGCGTCTGCACTCTAGGCGCCTTGAATGAAGTGTGCCGTGTACAGCTCTCCCTTGCTGAGCAGCAGACGCCCGCTTGCGTGGCCATTTAGCCCAGAGGCCTTGCTGAGGCAGCCTGGCTGACACAGAATCCCCTGCGTGTGGTGACTTCAGCTTGGCAGTTGAAAAAGGCGCTTTTCCTCTGCTACTGTCCGGCGGCTTCAGAGAGGTCCAGGGCAGACGGTTTCGGGGGCGTGTTCGGGGTTGGGCCGGGGAGGTGGGCTATATAAGCAGGTCTCCCCCGCCACAGGCTGAGCTCTGAAAACCAGGTGCACACTGGCTTCCGGCCGCAAGCAACATGGGCAGCAAGAGGTGCGTGCAAAGCCTCTCCACAGCCCGGTGGCGGAGGGTCCCTGAGCCTCCGAGCTGCGGTCCCGCCGAGAAGGCTCTCAGGCGGTCTCAGTCCCAGTGACTTGCATCTCAGTCATGTCCAGAACGCCAGCTCGACACTGCTACGTGGCGAGGTGAGCTTCTTATATATACTTGTACGGCCCGACAGTGGGATACTGTGACGAGGTCTTCTGCCCAGCCTCGGGGTGGAAGCAGAGCAAGGTGCTTTCTGTACAGCATTGGAGGAAGGGCCGATGGGCGTTCTGCTCAATGGGCCACAAGCAGGCAGCACCAGGAGCCCCTGTCAAGTACGCCGCTCTTTATGGCCAGTGAAGCTGAATTCAAACCTGCAATGGAAACTGTCGTGGGGTTCCTAAACTCAGACTTGACGATGTAACACTTCCAGTTGTTTTCTCCAAACTCCAACAGAGTGGGATGGCAAAACCTAGGTGTGCGCGGTGTCCTCTGTGAATGCGCTTCCAGTCCGAGAGGTACGTGTGTTGTGAATGGGACGTGCAAGTGTACTAAAGGGCAGATGCTGCCGGGGCTCCTTACAGCAGATCGTCCGCTCATGAGCACAGAGCTCCGCTCTGGCTTGGAGCTCTGTCAGCCTGAACCGACCACGTTCAGCACAACTCTCTCCTGGCGATCGGCAGGGAGAAGCCGTCCTTTGCTACGATTCTCAGGCTAAATGCTTACGGGCAGTCCTAAGACTTCTGCATTCAAGCACTCTGAGGAAAGCCTGTCGTGCCGGTCTTGTTTTCTCCACAGGTTTGTCATCCTGCGGGAGGGCCTTGTTTGCTGAGGGCGCTAGAGGAGGACGCACAGAGGCGCCTCGTCCCGGTGAGTAAGAGCAATGCCCTGCAGATGCCCTGTAGTCCAGTGTCAGGAACTGCTGCAGGGGAGCCTCCTGCCAGACTCTTGCGGGGGCGCAATCCACCGAGCACCGAGGAGTCCCTCCCTGAGAGAACAGCAGGTGGCTTTCCCCTTGCACGCCAACTGCTCCTATGTGACATGGAAAATGAGGTAAACATTGCAGTAGAAGCCTGTCCTCGCTGTACACCCTGTATCTCACAGACTTCAGTTAGGCCTTACGCACAAGGCACACGGGGAGGTGCAGAGCAGGATGCTTCGAAATGACAGCATTGGGGGCAAGTCAGCTTCGCGTTCAGCTTACGTAGCTGGATGCCCCGTTCGGGAAATCGTTCACGGGGCTGGAGTGGATGCTGAAACTGAGCTTGCCACGTGCTCCCCGTGTCTGTTCTGTGCGTCCGCACCCTTGGCGCCTTGAATGAAGTCTGCCGCTTACCGCTTGCCCTTGCTGAGCTGTAGAGGCTCGCTTGTGTGCCTATTTCGGTAGAAGGCCTTGCTGAGGCAGCCTGAGTGACAGACAATCGCTTGCATGTGGTGACTTCAGCTTAGCAGTTGAAAAAGGCGCTTATTCTCTGCTACTTTCCGACGGCTTCAGAGCGGTCCAGGGCAGACGGTGGCCGGGGTGTGGACGGGATCGGGGTGGTGATGTGGGCTATTTGAGCAGGTGTCCACTGTCACAGGCCGAACTCTGAAAACCAGGCGCACACTGACTTCAGGCCCCAAGCAACATGGGCAGCAAGTGGTGTCTGCGAAGCCTCTCCACAGCCCTGTGGCGGAGGGGCCCTAAGCCTCAGAGCTGCGGTCCTGCCGAGAAGGCTCTCAGGCTGTCTCAGTCACAGTGATTTGCCGCCCGGACATGTCCACATCGCCAGCTCAACACTGCTACGTGGCGAGGTGAGCTTCTTACATATACTTGTACTGCCAGACAGTGGGACACTGTGACGAGGTCTTCTGCCCAGCCTCAGGGGAGGAAGCAGAGCAAGGTGCTTTCTGCACCGCATTGAAAGAAGGGAGGATGGGCGTTCTGTTCAATGGGCCAGAGGCAGGCAGCACCAGGAGCCTCTGTCAAGTACGCCGCTCTTTATGGCCAGTGAAGCTGAATTCAGACCTGCAACCGAAATTGTTGTTCGGTACCTAAGCTCTGACTTCACGATCTAACACTTTCAGCTACTTTCTCCAAACCCCGACGGAGTGGGATGGGCAAACCTAGGTGTGCGTGCTGTCCTCTGTGAAGGCGCTTTCAGTCCGAGAGATACGTGTGCTGTGAATGGGACGTGCAACTGTACTTAAGGGCAGATGCTGTTGGGGCTCCTTTCAGCTGATCGTCCGCTCGTGAGCAGAGATCTCCGCTCTGGGCTGGAACTCCGTCAGCCAGAACCGACCATGGGCAGCACAGCTGTCTCTGGGCGATCTGCAGGGAGAAACCATCCTTTTTCTACGATTCTCAGGCTAAATGCTTACGGGCAGTCCTAAGACTTCTGCATTCAAGCACTCTGAGGAAAGCCTGTCGTGCCGGGCTTGTTTTCTCCACAGGTTTGTCATCCTGCGGGAGGGCCTTGTTCGCTGAGGGCGCTAGAAGAGGACGCACAGAGCCGCCTCATGCCGGTGAGTAAGAGCAATGCCCTGCAGATGCCTTTGTAGTCCAGTGTCAGGAACTGCTGCAGGAGAGCCTCCTGCCAGACTCTTGCGGGTTCACAATCCATCGAGCAATGACGAGACCCTGAGAGAACACCAGGCGGCTTTCCACTTGCATGTCACTTTCTCCTAGGTGACATAGAAAACTAGGTAAACATGGCAGTAGAAGGCTGTCCTCGCTGTTCACCCTCCACATCGCAGACTTCGGATAGGCTTCAAGCACCAGGCACACGGGAAGGTGCACAACAGCATGCTTCGAAATGCAAGCAGTGGAGGCAATTCCGCTTCAGGTTCCTCTTATGAGGGCGAAAGAAAGCAGTGCAGGATGCCCCTTTCGGGAAATCATTCACGTCGCTGGAGTGGATGCTCAAACTGAGCTTGCCACGTGCTCTCCGGGTCTGTCCCGTGCGTCTGCACTCTAGGCGCCTTGAATGAAGTGTGCCGTGTACAGCTCTCCCTTGCTGAGCAGCAGACGCCCGCTTGCGTGGCCATTTAGCCCAGAGGCCTTGCTGAGGCAGCCTGGCTGACACAGAATCCCCTGCGTGTGGTGACTTCAGCTTGGCAGTTGAAAAAGGCGCTTTTCCTCTGCTACTGTCCGGCGGCTTCAGAGAGGTCCAGGGCAGACGGTTTCGGGGGCGTGTTCGGGGTTGGGCCGGGGAGGTGGGCTATATAAGCAGGTCTCCCCCGCCACAGGCTGAGCTCTGAAAACCAGGTGCACACTGGCTTCCGGCCGCAAGCAACATGGGCAGCAAGAGGTGCGTGCAAAGCCTCTCCACAGCCCGGTGGCGGAGGGTCCCTGAGCCTCCGAGCTGCGGTCCCGCCGAGAAGGCTCTCAGGCGGTCTCAGTCCCAGTGACTTGCATCTCAGTCATGTCCAGAACGCCAGCTCGACACTGCTACGTGGCGAGGTGAGCTTCTTATATATACTTGTACGGCCCGACAGTGGGATACTGTGACGAGGTCTTCTGCCCAGCCTCGGGGTGGAAGCAGAGCAAGGTGCTTTCTGTACAGCATTGGAGGAAGGGCCGATGGGCGTTCTGCTCAATGGGCCACAAGCAGGCAGCACCAGGAGCCCCTGTCAAGTACGCCGCTCTTTATGGCCAGTGAAGCTGAATTCAAACCTGCAATGGAAACTGTCGTGGGGTTCCTAAACTCAGACTTGACGATCTAACACTTCCAGTTGTTTTCTCCAAACTCCAACAGAGTGGGATGGCAAAACCTAGGTGTGCGCGGTGTCCTCTGTGAATGCGCTTCCAGTCCGAGAGGTACGTGTGTTGTGAATGGGACGTGCAAGTGTACTAAAGGGCAGATGCTGCCGGGGCTCCTTACAGCAGATCGTCCGCTCATGAGCACAGAGCTCCGCTCTGGCTTGGAGCTCTGTCAGCCTGAACCGACCACGTTCAGCACAACTCTCTCCTGGCGATCGGCAGGGAGAAGCCGTCCTTTGCTACGATTCTCAGGCTAAATGCTTACGGGCAGTCCTAAGACTTCTGCATTCAAGCACTCTGAGGAAAGCCTGTCGTGCCGGTCTTGTTTTCTCCACAGGTTTGTCATCCTGCGGGAGGGCCTTGTTTGCTGAGGGCGCTAGAGGAGGACGCACAGAGGCGCCTCGTCCCGGTGAGTAAGAGCAATGCCCTGCAGATGCCCTGTAGTCCAGTGTCAGGAACTGCTGCAGGGGAGCCTCCTGCCAGACTCTTGCGGGGGCGCAATCCACCGAGCACCGAGGAGTCCCTCCCTGAGAGAACAGCAGGTGGCTTTCCCCTTGCACGCCAACTGCTCCTATGTGACATGGAAAATGAGGTAAACATTGCAGTAGAAGCCTGTCCTCGCTGTACACCCTGTATCTCACAGACTTCAGTTAGGCCTTACGCACAAGGCACACGGGGAGGTGCAGAGCAGGATGCTTCGAAATGACAGCATTGGGGGCAAGTCAGCTTCGCGTTCAGCTTACGTAGCTGGATGCCCCGTTCGGGAAATCGTTCACGGGGCTGGAGTGGATGCTGAAACTGAGCTTGCCACGTGCTCCCCGTGTCTGTTCTGTGCGTCCGCACCCTTGGCGCCTTGAATGAAGTCTGCCGCTTACCGCTTGCCCTTGCTGAGCTGTAGAGGCTCGCTTGTGTGCCTATTTCGGTAGAAGGCCTTGCTGAGGCAGCCTGAGTGACAGACAATCGCTTGCATGTGGTGACTTCAGCTTAGCAGTTGAAAAAGGCGCTTATTCTCTGCTACTTTCCGACGGCTTCAGAGCGGTCCAGGGCAGACGGTGGCCGGGGTGTGGACGGGATCGGGGTGGTGATGTGGGCTATTTGAGCAGGTGTCCACTGTCACAGGCCGAACTCTGAAAACCAGGCGCACACTGACTTCAGGCCCCAAGCAACATGGGCAGCAAGTGGTGTCTGCGAAGCCTCTCCACAGCCCTGTGGCGGAGGGGCCCTAAGCCTCAGAGCTGCGGTCCTGCCGAGAAGGCTCTCAGGCTGTCTCAGTCACAGTGATTTGCCGCCCGGACATGTCCACATCGCCAGCTCAACACTGCTACGTGGCGAGGTGAGCTTCTTACATATACTTGTACTGCCAGACAGTGGGACACTGTGACGAGGTCTTCTGCCCAGCCTCAGGGGAGGAAGCAGAGCAAGGTGCTTTCTGCACCGCATTGAAAGAAGGGAGGATGGGCGTTCTGTTCAATGGGCCAGAGGCAGGCAGCACCAGGAGCCTCTGTCAAGTACGCCGCTCTTTATGGCCAGTGAAGCTGAATTCAGACCTGCAACCGAAATTGTTGTTCGGTACCTAAGCTCTGACTTCACGATCTAACACTTTCAGCTACTTTCTCCAAACCCCGACGGAGTGGGATGGGCAAACCTAGGTGTGCGTGCTGTCCTCTGTGAAGGCGCTTTCAGTCCGAGAGATACGTGTGCTGTGAATGGGACGTGCAACTGTACTTAAGGGCAGATGCTGTTGGGGCTCCTTTCAGCTGATCGTCCGCTCGTGAGCAGAGATCTCCGCTCTGGGCTGGAACTCCGTCAGCCAGAACCGACCATGGGCAGCACAGCTGTCTCTGGGCGATCTGCAGGGAGAAACCATCCTTTTTCTACGATTCTCAGGCTAAATGCTTACGGGCAGTCCTAAGACTTCTGCATTCAAGCACTCTGAGGAAAGCCTGTCGTGCCGGGCTTGTTTTCTCCACAGGTTTGTCATCCTGCGGGAGGGCCTTGTTCGCTGAGGGCGCTAGAAGAGGACGCACAGAGCCGCCTCATGCCGGTGAGTAAGAGCAATGCCCTGCAGATGCCTTTGTAGTCCAGTGTCAGGAACTGCTGCAGGAGAGCCTCCTGCCAGACTCTTGCGGGTTCACAATCCATCGAGCAATGACGAGACCCTGAGAGAACACCAGGCGGCTTTCCACTTGCATGTCACTTTCTCCTAGGTGACATAGAAAACTAGGTAAACATGGCAGTAGAAGGCTGTCCTCGCTGTTCACCCTCCACATCGCAGACTTCGGATAGGCTTCAAGCACCAGGCACACGGGAAGGTGCACAACAGCATGCTTCGAAATGCAAGCAGTGGAGGCAATTCCGCTTCAGGTTCCTCTTATGAGGGCGAAAGAAAGCAGTGCAGGATGCCCCTTTCGGGAAATCATTCACGTCGCTGGAGTGGATGCTCAAACTGAGCTTGCCACGTGCTCTCCGGGTCTGTCCCGTGCGTCTGCACTCTAGGCGCCTTGAATGAAGTGTGCCGTGTACAGCTCTCCCTTGCTGAGCAGCAGACGCCCGCTTGCGTGGCCATTTAGCCCAGAGGCCTTGCTGAGGCAGCCTGGCTGACACAGAATCCCCTGCGTGTGGTGACTTCAGCTTGGCAGTTGAAAAAGGCGCTTTTCCTCTGCTACTGTCCGGCGGCTTCAGAGAGGTCCAGGGCAGACGGTTTCGGGGGCGTGTTCGGGGTTGGGCCGGGGAGGTGGGCTATATAAGCAGGTCTCCCCCGCCACAGGCTGAGCTCTGAAAACCAGGTGCACACTGGCTTCCGGCCGCAAGCAACATGGGCAGCAAGAGGTGCGTGCAAAGCCTCTCCACAGCCCGGTGGCGGAGGGTCCCTGAGCCTCCGAGCTGCGGTCCCGCCGAGAAGGCTCTCAGGCGGTCTCAGTCCCAGTGACTTGCATCTCAGTCATGTCCAGAACGCCAGCTCGACACTGCTACGTGGCGAGGTGAGCTTCTTATATATACTTGTACGGCCCGACAGTGGGATACTGTGACGAGGTCTTCTGCCCAGCCTCGGGGTGGAAGCAGAGCAAGGTGCTTTCTGTACAGCATTGGAGGAAGGGCCGATGGGCGTTCTGCTCAATGGGCCACAAGCAGGCAGCACCAGGAGCCCCTGTCAAGTACGCCGCTCTTTATGGCCAGTGAAGCTGAATTCAAACCTGCAATGGAAACTGTCGTGGGGTTCCTAAACTCAGACTTGACGATCTAACACTTCCAGTTGTTTTCTCCAAACTCCAACAGAGTGGGATGGCAAAACCTAGGTGTGCGCGGTGTCCTCTGTGAATGCGCTTCCAGTCCGAGAGGTACGTGTGTTGTGAATGGGACGTGCAAGTGTACTAAAGGGCAGATGCTGCCGGGGCTCCTTACAGCAGATCGTCCGCTCATGAGCACAGAGCTCCGCTCTGGCTTGGAGCTCTGTCAGCCTGAACCGACCACGTTCAGCACAACTCTCTCCTGGCGATCGGCAGGGAGAAGCCGTCCTTTGCTACGATTCTCAGGCTAAATGCTTACGGGCAGTCCTAAGACTTCTGCATTCAAGCACTCTGAGGAAAGCCTGTCGTGCCGGTCTTGTTTTCTCCACAGGTTTGTCATCCTGCGGGAGGGCCTTGTTTGCTGAGGGCGCTAGAGGAGGACGCACAGAGGCGCCTCGTCCCGGTGAGTAAGAGCAATGCCCTGCAGATGCCCTGTAGTCCAGTGTCAGGAACTGCTGCAGGGGAGCCTCCTGCCAGACTCTTGCGGGGGCGCAATCCACCGAGCACCGAGGAGTCCCTCCCTGAGAGAACAGCAGGTGGCTTTCCCCTTGCACGCCAACTGCTCCTATGTGACATGGAAAATGAGGTAAACATTGCAGTAGAAGCCTGTCCTCGCTGTACACCCTGTATCTCACAGACTTCAGTTAGGCCTTACGCACAAGGCACACGGGGAGGTGCAGAGCAGGATGCTTCGAAATGACAGCATTGGGGGCAAGTCAGCTTCGCGTTCAGCTTACGTAGCTGGATGCCCCGTTCGGGAAATCGTTCACGGGGCTGGAGTGGATGCTGAAACTGAGCTTGCCACGTGCTCCCCGTGTCTGTTCTGTGCGTCCGCACCCTTGGCGCCTTGAATGAAGTCTGCCGCTTACCGCTTGCCCTTGCTGAGCTGTAGAGGCTCGCTTGTGTGCCTATTTCGGTAGAAGGCCTTGCTGAGGCAGCCTGAGTGACAGACAATCGCTTGCATGTGGTGACTTCAGCTTAGCAGTTGAAAAAGGCGCTTATTCTCTGCTACTTTCCGACGGCTTCAGAGCGGTCCAGGGCAGACGGTGGCCGGGGTGTGGACGGGATCGGGGTGGTGATGTGGGCTATTTGAGCAGGTGTCCACTGTCACAGGCCGAACTCTGAAAACCAGGCGCACACTGACTTCAGGCCCCAAGCAACATGGGCAGCAAGTGGTGTCTGCGAAGCCTCTCCACAGCCCTGTGGCGGAGGGGCCCTAAGCCTCAGAGCTGCGGTCCTGCCGAGAAGGCTCTCAGGCTGTCTCAGTCACAGTGATTTGCCGCCCGGACATGTCCACATCGCCAGCTCAACACTGCTACGTGGCGAGGTGAGCTTCTTACATATACTTGTACTGCCAGACAGTGGGACACTGTGACGAGGTCTTCTGCCCAGCCTCAGGGGAGGAAGCAGAGCAAGGTGCTTTCTGCACCGCCTTGAAAGAAGGGAGGATGGGCGTTCTGTTCAATGGGCCAGAGGCAGGCAGCACCAGGAGCCTCTGTCAAGTACGCCGCTCTTTATGGCCAGTGAAGCTGAATTCAGACCTGCAACCGAAATTGTTGTTCGGTACCTAAGCTCTGACTTCACGATCTAACACTTTCAGCTACTTTCTCCAAACCCCGACGGAGTGGGATGGGCAAACCTAGGTGTGCGTGCTGTCCTCTGTGAAGGCGCTTTCAGTCCGAGAGATACGTGTGCTGTGAATGGGACGTGCAACTGTACTTAAGGGCAGATGCTGTTGGGGCTCCTTTCAGCTGATCGTCCGCTCGTGAGCAGAGATCTCCGCTCTGGGCTGGAACTCCGTCAGCCAGAACCGACCATGGGCAGCACAGCTGTCTCTGGGCGATCTGCAGGGAGAAACCATCCTTTTTCTACGATTCTCAGGCTAAATGCTTACGGGCAGTCCTAAGACTTCTGCATTCAAGCACTCTGAGGAAAGCCTGTCGTGCCGGGCTTGTTTTCTCCACAGGTTTGTCATCCTGCGGGAGGGCCTTGTTCGCTGAGGGCGCTAGAAGAGGACGCACAGAGCCGCCTCATGCCGGTGAGTAAGAGCAATGCCCTGCAGATGCCTTTGTAGTCCAGTGTCAGGAACTGCTGCAGGAGAGCCTCCTGCCAGACTCTTGCGGGTTCACAATCCATCGAGCAATGACGAGACCCTGAGAGAACACCAGGCGGCTTTCCACTTGCATGTCACTTTCTCCTAGGTGACATAGAAAACTAGGTAAACATGGCAGTAGAAGGCTGTCCTCGCTGTTCACCCTCCACATCGCAGACTTCGGATAGGCTTCAAGCACCAGGCACACGGGAAGGTGCACAACAGCATGCTTCGAAATGCAAGCAGTGGAGGCAATTCCGCTTCAGGTTCCTCTTATGAGGGCGAAAGAAAGCAGTGCAGGATGCCCCTTTCGGGAAATCATTCACGTCGCTGGAGTGGATGCTCAAACTGAGCTTGCCACGTGCTCTCCGGGTCTGTCCCGTGCGTCTGCACTCTAGGCGCCTTGAATGAAGTGTGCCGTGTACAGCTCTCCCTTGCTGAGCAGCAGACGCCCGCTTGCGTGGCCATTTAGCCCAGAGGCCTTGCTGAGGCAGCCTGGCTGACACAGAATCCCCTGCGTGTGGTGACTTCAGCTTGGCAGTTGAAAAAGGCGCTTTTCCTCTGCTACTGTCCGGCGGCTTCAGAGAGGTCCAGGGCAGACGGTTTCGGGGGCGTGTTCGGGGTTGGGCCGGGGAGGTGGGCTATATAAGCAGGTCTCCCCCGCCACAGGCTGAGCTCTGAAAACCAGGTGCACACTGGCTTCCGGCCGCAAGCAACATGGGCAGCAAGAGGTGCGTGCAAAGCCTCTCCACAGCCCGGTGGCGGAGGGTCCCTGAGCCTCCGAGCTGCGGTCCCGCCGAGAAGGCTCTCAGGCGGTCTCAGTCCCAGTGACTTGCATCTCAGTCATGTCCAGAACGCCAGCTCGACACTGCTACGTGGCGAGGTGAGCTTCTTATATATACTTGTACGGCCCGACAGTGGGATACTGTGACGAGGTCTTCTGCCCAGCCTCGGGGTGGAAGCAGAGCAAGGTGCTTTCTGTACAGCATTGGAGGAAGGGCCGATGGGCGTTCTGCTCAATGGGCCACAAGCAGGCAGCACCAGGAGCCCCTGTCAAGTACGCCGCTCTTTATGGCCAGTGAAGCTGAATTCAAACCTGCAATGGAAACTGTCGTGGGGTTCCTAAACTCAGACTTGACGATCTAACACTTCCAGTTGTTTTCTCCAAACTCCAACAGAGTGGGATGGCAAAACCTAGGTGTGCGCGGTGTCCTCTGTGAATGCGCTTCCAGTCCGAGAGGTACGTGTGTTGTGAATGGGACGTGCAAGTGTACTAAAGGGCAGATGCTGCCGGGGCTCCTTACAGCAGATCGTCCGCTCATGAGCACAGAGCTCCGCTCTGGCTTGGAGCTCTGTCAGCCTGAACCGACCACGTTCAGCACAACTCTCTCCTGGCGATCGGCAGGGAGAAGCCGTCCTTTGCTACGATTCTCAGGCTAAATGCTTACGGGCAGTCCTAAGACTTCTGCATTCAAGCACTCTGAGGAAAGCCTGTCGTGCCGGTCTTGTTTTCTCCACAGGTTTGTCATCCTGCGGGAGGGCCTTGTTTGCTGAGGGCGCTAGAGGAGGACGCACAGAGGCGCCTCGTCCCGGTGAGTAAGAGCAATGCCCTGCAGATGCCCTGTAGTCCAGTGTCAGGAACTGCTGCAGGGGAGCCTCCTGCCAGACTCTTGCGGGGGCGCAATCCACCGAGCACCGAGGAGTCCCTCCCTGAGAGAACAGCAGGTGGCTTTCCCCTTGCACGCCAACTGCTCCTATGTGACATGGAAAATGAGGTAAACATTGCAGTAGAAGCCTGTCCTCGCTGTACACCCTGTATCTCACAGACTTCAGTTAGGCCTTACGCACAAGGCACACGGGGAGGTGCAGAGCAGGATGCTTCGAAATGACAGCATTGGGGGCAAGTCAGCTTCGCGTTCAGCTTACGTAGCTGGATGCCCCGTTCGGGAAATCGTTCACGGGGCTGGAGTGGATGCTGAAACTGAGCTTGCCACGTGCTCCCCGTGTCTGTTCTGTGCGTCCGCACCCTTGGCGCCTTGAATGAAGTCTGCCGCTTACCGCTTGCCCTTGCTGAGCTGTAGAGGCTCGCTTGTGTGCCTATTTCGGTAGAAGGCCTTGCTGAGGCAGCCTGAGTGACAGACAATCGCTTGCATGTGGTGACTTCAGCTTAGCAGTTGAAAAAGGCGCTTATTCTCTGCTACTTTCCGACGGCTTCAGAGCGGTCCAGGGCAGACGGTGGCCGGGGTGTGGACGGGATCGGGGTGGTGATGTGGGCTATTTGAGCAGGTGTCCACTGTCACAGGCCGAACTCTGAAAACCAGGCGCACACTGACTTCAGGCCCCAAGCAACATGGGCAGCAAGTGGTGTCTGCGAAGCCTCTCCACAGCCCTGTGGCGGAGGGGCCCTAAGCCTCAGAGCTGCGGTCCTGCCGAGAAGGCTCTCAGGCTGTCTCAGTCACAGTGATTTGCCGCCCGGACATGTCCACATCGCCAGCTCAACACTGCTACGTGGCGAGGTGAGCTTCTTACATATACTTGTACTGCCAGACAGTGGGACACTGTGACGAGGTCTTCTGCCCAGCCTCAGGGGAGGAAGCAGAGCAAGGTGCTTTCTGCACCGCCTTGAAAGAAGGGAGGATGGGCGTTCTGTTCAATGGGCCAGAGGCAGGCAGCACCAGGAGCCTCTGTCAAGTACGCCGCTCTTTATGGCCAGTGAAGCTGAATTCAGACCTGCAACCGAAATTGTTGTTCGGTACCTAAGCTCTGACTTCACGATCTAACACTTTCAGCTACTTTCTCCAAACCCCGACGGAGTGGGATGGGCAAACCTAGGTGTGCGTGCTGTCCTCTGTGAAGGCGCTTTCAGTCCGAGAGATACGTGTGCTGTGAATGGGACGTGCAACTGTACTTAAGGGCAGATGCTGTTGGGGCTCCTTTCAGCTGATCGTCCGCTCGTGAGCAGAGATCTCCGCTCTGGGCTGGAACTCCGTCAGCCAGAACCGACCATGGGCAGCACAGCTGTCTCTGGGCGATCTGCAGGGAGAAACCATCCTTTTTCTACGATTCTCAGGCTAAATGCTTACGGGCAGTCCTAAGACTTCTGCATTCAAGCACTCTGAGGAAAGCCTGTCGTGCCGGGCTTGTTTTCTCCACAGGTTTGTCATCCTGCGGGAGGGCCTTGTTCGCTGAGGGCGCTAGAAGAGGACGCACAGAGCCGCCTCATGCCGGTGAGTAAGAGCAATGCCCTGCAGATGCCTTTGTAGTCCAGTGTCAGGAACTGCTGCAGGAGAGCCTCCTGCCAGACTCTTGCGGGTTCACAATCCATCGAGCAATGACGAGACCCTGAGAGAACACCAGGCGGCTTTCCACTTGCATGTCACTTTCTCCTAGGTGACATAGAAAACTAGGTAAACATGGCAGTAGAAGGCTGTCCTCGCTGTTCACCCTCCACATCGCAGACTTCGGATAGGCTTCAAGCACCAGGCACACGGGAAGGTGCACAACAGCATGCTTCGAAATGCAAGCAGTGGAGGCAATTCCGCTTCAGGTTCCTCTTATGAGGGCGAAAGAAAGCAGTGCAGGATGCCCCTTTCGGGAAATCATTCACGTCGCTGGAGTGGATGCTCAAACTGAGCTTGCCACGTGCTCTCCGGGTCTGTCCCGTGCGTCTGCACTCTAGGCGCCTTGAATGAAGTGTGCCGTGTACAGCTCTCCCTTGCTGAGCAGCAGACGCCCGCTTGCGTGGCCATTTAGCCCAGAGGCCTTGCTGAGGCAGCCTGGCTGACACAGAATCCCCTGCGTGTGGTGACTTCAGCTTGGCAGTTGAAAAAGGCGCTTTTCCTCTGCTACTGTCCGGCGGCTTCAGAGAGGTCCAGGGCAGACGGTTTCGGGGGCGTGTTCGGGGTTGGGCCGGGGAGGTGGGCTATATAAGCAGGTCTCCCCCGCCACAGGCTGAGCTCTGAAAACCAGGTGCACACTGGCTTCCGGCCGCAAGCAACATGGGCAGCAAGAGGTGCGTGCAAAGCCTCTCCACAGCCCGGTGGCGGAGGGTCCCTGAGCCTCCGAGCTGCGGTCCCGCCGAGAAGGCTCTCAGGCGGTCTCAGTCCCAGTGACTTGCATCTCAGTCATGTCCAGAACGCCAGCTCGACACTGCTACGTGGCGAGGTGAGCTTCTTATATATACTTGTACGGCCCGACAGTGGGATACTGTGACGAGGTCTTCTGCCCAGCCTCGGGGTGGAAGCAGAGCAAGGTGCTTTCTGTACAGCATTGGAGGAAGGGCCGATGGGCGTTCTGCTCAATGGGCCACAAGCAGGCAGCACCAGGAGCCCCTGTCAAGTACGCCGCTCTTTATGGCCAGTGAAGCTGAATTCAAACCTGCAATGGAAACTGTCGTGGGGTTCCTAAACTCAGACTTGACGATCTAACACTTCCAGTTGTTTTCTCCAAACTCCAACAGAGTGGGATGGCAAAACCTAGGTGTGCGCGGTGTCCTCTGTGAATGCGCTTCCAGTCCGAGAGGTACGTGTGTTGTGAATGGGACGTGCAAGTGTACTAAAGGGCAGATGCTGCCGGGGCTCCTTACAGCAGATCGTCCGCTCATGAGCACAGAGCTCCGCTCTGGCTTGGAGCTCTGTCAGCCTGAACCGACCACGTTCAGCACAACTCTCTCCTGGCGATCGGCAGGGAGAAGCCGTCCTTTGCTACGATTCTCAGGCTAAATGCTTACGGGCAGTCCTAAGACTTCTGCATTCAAGCACTCTGAGGAAAGCCTGTCGTGCCGGTCTTGTTTTCTCCACAGGTTTGTCATCCTGCGGGAGGGCCTTGTTTGCTGAGGGCGCTAGAGGAGGACGCACAGAGGCGCCTCGTCCCGGTGAGTAAGAGCAATGCCCTGCAGATGCCCTGTAGTCCAGTGTCAGGAACTGCTGCAGGGGAGCCTCCTGCCAGACTCTTGCGGGGGCGCAATCCACCGAGCACCGAGGAGTCCCTCCCTGAGAGAACAGCAGGTGGCTTTCCCCTTGCACGCCAACTGCTCCTATGTGACATGGAAAATGAGGTAAACATTGCAGTAGAAGCCTGTCCTCGCTGTACACCCTGTATCTCACAGACTTCAGTTAGGCCTTACGCACAAGGCACACGGGGAGGTGCAGAGCAGGATGCTTCGAAATGACAGCATTGGGGGCAAGTCAGCTTCGCGTTCAGCTTACGTAGCTGGATGCCCCGTTCGGGAAATCGTTCACGGGGCTGGAGTGGATGCTGAAACTGAGCTTGCCACGTGCTCCCCGTGTCTGTTCTGTGCGTCCGCACCCTTGGCGCCTTGAATGAAGTCTGCCGCTTACCGCTTGCCCTTGCTGAGCTGTAGAGGCTCGCTTGTGTGCCTATTTCGGTAGAAGGCCTTGCTGAGGCAGCCTGAGTGACAGACAATCGCTTGCATGTGGTGACTTCAGCTTAGCAGTTGAAAAAGGCGCTTATTCTCTGCTACTTTCCGACGGCTTCAGAGCGGTCCAGGGCAGACGGTGGCCGGGGTGTGGACGGGATCGGGGTGGTGATGTGGGCTATTTGAGCAGGTGTCCACTGTCACAGGCCGAACTCTGAAAACCAGGCGCACACTGACTTCAGGCCCCAAGCAACATGGGCAGCAAGTGGTGTCTGCGAAGCCTCTCCACAGCCCTGTGGCGGAGGGGCCCTAAGCCTCAGAGCTGCGGTCCTGCCGAGAAGGCTCTCAGGCTGTCTCAGTCACAGTGATTTGCCGCCCGGACATGTCCACATCGCCAGCTCAACACTGCTACGTGGCGAGGTGAGCTTCTTACATATACTTGTACTGCCAGACAGTGGGACACTGTGACGAGGTCTTCTGCCCAGCCTCAGGGGAGGAAGCAGAGCAAGGTGCTTTCTGCACCGCCTTGAAAGAAGGGAGGATGGGCGTTCTGTTCAATGGGCCAGAGGCAGGCAGCACCAGGAGCCTCTGTCAAGTACGCCGCTCTTTATGGCCAGTGAAGCTGAATTCAGACCTGCAACCGAAATTGTTGTTCGGTACCTAAGCTCTGACTTCACGATCTAACACTTTCAGCTACTTTCTCCAAACCCCGACGGAGTGGGATGGGCAAACCTAGGTGTGCGTGCTGTCCTCTGTGAAGGCGCTTTCAGTCCGAGAGATACGTGTGCTGTGAATGGGACGTGCAACTGTACTTAAGGGCAGATGCTGTTGGGGCTCCTTTCAGCTGATCGTCCGCTCGTGAGCAGAGATCTCCGCTCTGGGCTGGAACTCCGTCAGCCAGAACCGACCATGGGCAGCACAGCTGTCTCTGGGCGATCTGCAGGGAGAAACCATCCTTTTTCTACGATTCTCAGGCTAAATGCTTACGGGCAGTCCTAAGACTTCTGCATTCAAGCACTCTGAGGAAAGCCTGTCGTGCCGGGCTTGTTTTCTCCACAGGTTTGTCATCCTGCGGGAGGGCCTTGTTCGCTGAGGGCGCTAGAAGAGGACGCACAGAGCCGCCTCATGCCGGTGAGTAAGAGCAATGCCCTGCAGATGCCTTTGTAGTCCAGTGTCAGGAACTGCTGCAGGAGAGCCTCCTGCCAGACTCTTGCGGGTTCACAATCCATCGAGCAATGACGAGACCCTGAGAGAACACCAGGCGGCTTTCCACTTGCATGTCACTTTCTCCTAGGTGACATAGAAAACTAGGTAAACATGGCAGTAGAAGGCTGTCCTCGCTGTTCACCCTCCACATCGCAGACTTCGGATAGGCTTCAAGCACCAGGCACACGGGAAGGTGCACAACAGCATGCTTCGAAATGCAAGCAGTGGAGGCAATTCCGCTTCAGGTTCCTCTTATGAGGGCGAAAGAAAGCAGTGCAGGATGCCCCTTTCGGGAAATCATTCACGTCGCTGGAGTGGATGCTCAAACTGAGCTTGCCACGTGCTCTCCGGGTCTGTCCCGTGCGTCTGCACTCTAGGCGCCTTGAATGAAGTGTGCCGTGTACAGCTCTCCCTTGCTGAGCAGCAGACGCCCGCTTGCGTGGCCATTTAGCCCAGAGGCCTTGCTGAGGCAGCCTGGCTGACACAGAATCCCCTGCGTGTGGTGACTTCAGCTTGGCAGTTGAAAAAGGCGCTTTTCCTCTGCTACTGTCCGGCGGCTTCAGAGAGGTCCAGGGCAGACGGTTTCGGGGGCGTGTTCGGGGTTGGGCCGGGGAGGTGGGCTATATAAGCAGGTCTCCCCCGCCACAGGCTGAGCTCTGAAAACCAGGTGCACACTGGCTTCCGGCCGCAAGCAACATGGGCAGCAAGAGGTGCGTGCAAAGCCTCTCCACAGCCCGGTGGCGGAGGGTCCCTGAGCCTCCGAGCTGCGGTCCCGCCGAGAAGGCTCTCAGGCGGTCTCAGTCCCAGTGACTTGCATCTCAGTCATGTCCAGAACGCCAGCTCGACACTGCTACGTGGCGAGGTGAGCTTCTTATATATACTTGTACGGCCCGACAGTGGGATACTGTGACGAGGTCTTCTGCCCAGCCTCGGGGTGGAAGCAGAGCAAGGTGCTTTCTGTACAGCATTGGAGGAAGGGCCGATGGGCGTTCTGCTCAATGGGCCACAAGCAGGCAGCACCAGGAGCCCCTGTCAAGTACGCCGCTCTTTATGGCCAGTGAAGCTGAATTCAAACCTGCAATGGAAACTGTCGTGGGGTTCCTAAACTCAGACTTGACGATCTAACACTTCCAGTTGTTTTCTCCAAACTCCAACAGAGTGGGATGGCAAAACCTAGGTGTGCGCGGTGTCCTCTGTGAATGCGCTTCCAGTCCGAGAGGTACGTGTGTTGTGAATGGGACGTGCAAGTGTACTAAAGGGCAGATGCTGCCGGGGCTCCTTACAGCAGATCGTCCGCTCATGAGCACAGAGCTCCGCTCTGGCTTGGAGCTCTGTCAGCCTGAACCGACCACGTTCAGCACAACTCTCTCCTGGCGATCGGCAGGGAGAAGCCGTCCTTTGCTACGATTCTCAGGCTAAATGCTTACGGGCAGTCCTAAGACTTCTGCATTCAAGCACTCTGAGGAAAGCCTGTCGTGCCGGTCTTGTTTTCTCCACAGGTTTGTCATCCTGCGGGAGGGCCTTGTTTGCTGAGGGCGCTAGAGGAGGACGCACAGAGGCGCCTCGTCCCGGTGAGTAAGAGCAATGCCCTGCAGATGCCCTGTAGTCCAGTGTCAGGAACTGCTGCAGGGGAGCCTCCTGCCAGACTCTTGCGGGGGCGCAATCCACCGAGCACCGAGGAGTCCCTCCCTGAGAGAACAGCAGGTGGCTTTCCCCTTGCACGCCAACTGCTCCTATGTGACATGGAAAATGAGGTAAACATTGCAGTAGAAGCCTGTCCTCGCTGTACACCCTGTATCTCACAGACTTCAGTTAGGCCTTACGCACAAGGCACACGGGGAGGTGCAGAGCAGGATGCTTCGAAATGACAGCATTGGGGGCAAGTCAGCTTCGCGTTCAGCTTACGTAGCTGGATGCCCCGTTCGGGAAATCGTTCACGGGGCTGGAGTGGATGCTGAAACTGAGCTTGCCACGTGCTCCCCGTGTCTGTTCTGTGCGTCCGCACCCTTGGCGCCTTGAATGAAGTCTGCCGCTTACCGCTTGCCCTTGCTGAGCTGTAGAGGCTCGCTTGTGTGCCTATTTCGGTAGAAGGCCTTGCTGAGGCAGCCTGAGTGACAGACAATCGCTTGCATGTGGTGACTTCAGCTTAGCAGTTGAAAAAGGCGCTTATTCTCTGCTACTTTCCGACGGCTTCAGAGCGGTCCAGGGCAGACGGTGGCCGGGGTGTGGACGGGATCGGGGTGGTGATGTGGGCTATTTGAGCAGGTGTCCACTGTCACAGGCCGAACTCTGAAAACCAGGCGCACACTGACTTCAGGCCCCAAGCAACATGGGCAGCAAGTGGTGTCTGCGAAGCCTCTCCACAGCCCTGTGGCGGAGGGGCCCTAAGCCTCAGAGCTGCGGTCCTGCCGAGAAGGCTCTCAGGCTGTCTCAGTCACAGTGATTTGCCGCCCGGACATGTCCACATCGCCAGCTCAACACTGCTACGTGGCGAGGTGAGCTTCTTACATATACTTGTACTGCCAGACAGTGGGACACTGTGACGAGGTCTTCTGCCCAGCCTCAGGGGAGGAAGCAGAGCAAGGTGCTTTCTGCACCGCCTTGAAAGAAGGGAGGATGGGCGTTCTGTTCAATGGGCCAGAGGCAGGCAGCACCAGGAGCCTCTGTCAAGTACGCTGCTCTTTATGGCCAGTGAAGCTGAATTCAGACCTGCAACCGAAATTGTTGTTCGGTACCTAAGCTCTGACTTCACGATCTAACACTTTCAGCTACTTTCTCCAAACCCCGACGGAGTGGGATGGGCAAACCTAGGTGTGCGTGCTGTCCTCTGTGAAGGCGCTTTCAGTCCGAGAGATACGTGTGCTGTGAATGGGACGTGCAACTGTACTTAAGGGCAGATGCTGTTGGGGCTCCTTTCAGCTGATCGTCCGCTCGTGAGCAGAGATCTCCGCTCTGGGCTGGAACTCCGTCAGCCAGAACCGACCATGGGCAGCACAGCTGTCTCTGGGCGATCTGCAGGGAGAAACCATCCTTTTTCTACGATTCTCAGGCTAAATGCTTACGGGCAGTCCTAAGACTTCTGCATTCAAGCACTCTGAGGAAAGCCTGTCGTGCCGGGCTTGTTTTCTCCACAGGTTTGTCATCCTGCGGGAGGGCCTTGTTCGCTGAGGGCGCTAGAAGAGGACGCACAGAGCCGCCTCATGCCGGTGAGTAAGAGCAATGCCCTGCAGATGCCTTTGTAGTCCAGTGTCAGGAACTGCTGCAGGAGAGCCTCCTGCCAGACTCTTGCGGGTTCACAATCCATCGAGCAATGACGAGACCCTGAGAGAACACCAGGCGGCTTTCCACTTGCATGTCACTTTCTCCTAGGTGACATAGAAAACTAGGTAAACATGGCAGTAGAAGGCTGTCCTCGCTGTTCACCCTCCACATCGCAGACTTCGGATAGGCTTCAAGCACCAGGCACACGGGAAGGTGCACAACAGCATGCTTCGAAATGCAAGCAGTGGAGGCAATTCCGCTTCAGGTTCCTCTTATGAGGGCGAAAGAAAGCAGTGCAGGATGCCCCTTTCGGGAAATCATTCACGTCGCTGGAGTGGATGCTCAAACTGAGCTTGCCACGTGCTCTCCGGGTCTGTCCCGTGCGTCTGCACTCTAGGCGCCTTGAATGAAGTGTGCCGTGTACAGCTCTCCCTTGCTGAGCAGCAGACGCCCGCTTGCGTGGCCATTTAGCCCAGAGGCCTTGCTGAGGCAGCCTGGCTGACACAGAATCCCCTGCGTGTGGTGACTTCAGCTTGGCAGTTGAAAAAGGCGCTTTTCCTCTGCTACTGTCCGGCGGCTTCAGAGAGGTCCAGGGCAGACGGTTTCGGGGGCGTGTTCGGGGTTGGGCCGGGGAGGTGGGCTATATAAGCAGGTCTCCCCCGCCACAGGCTGAGCTCTGAAAACCAGGTGCACACTGGCTTCCGGCCGCAAGCAACATGGGCAGCAAGAGGTGCGTGCAAAGCCTCTCCACAGCCCGGTGGCGGAGGGTCCCTGAGCCTCCGAGCTGCGGTCCCGCCGAGAAGGCTCTCAGGCGGTCTCAGTCCCAGTGACTTGCATCTCAGTCATGTCCAGAACGCCAGCTCGACACTGCTACGTGGCGAGGTGAGCTTCTTATATATACTTGTACGGCCCGACAGTGGGATACTGTGACGAGGTCTTCTGCCCAGCCTCGGGGTGGAAGCAGAGCAAGGTGCTTTCTGTACAGCATTGGAGGAAGGGCCGATGGGCGTTCTGCTCAATGGGCCACAAGCAGGCAGCACCAGGAGCCCCTGTCAAGTACGCCGCTCTTTATGGCCAGTGAAGCTGAATTCAAACCTGCAATGGAAACTGTCGTGGGGTTCCTAAACTCAGACTTGACGATCTAACACTTCCAGTTGTTTTCTCCAAACTCCAACAGAGTGGGATGGCAAAACCTAGGTGTGCGCGGTGTCCTCTGTGAATGCGCTTCCAGTCCGAGAGGTACGTGTGTTGTGAATGGGACGTGCAAGTGTACTAAAGGGCAGATGCTGCCGGGGCTCCTTACAGCAGATCGTCCGCTCATGAGCACAGAGCTCCGCTCTGGCTTGGAGCTCTGTCAGCCTGAACCGACCACGTTCAGCACAACTCTCTCCTGGCGATCGGCAGGGAGAAGCCGTCCTTTGCTACGATTCTCAGGCTAAATGCTTACGGGCAGTCCTAAGACTTCTGCATTCAAGCACTCTGAGGAAAGCCTGTCGTGCCGGTCTTGTTTTCTCCACAGGTTTGTCATCCTGCGGGAGGGCCTTGTTTGCTGAGGGCGCTAGAGGAGGACGCACAGAGGCGCCTCGTCCCGGTGAGTAAGAGCAATGCCCTGCAGATGCCCTGTAGTCCAGTGTCAGGAACTGCTGCAGGGGAGCCTCCTGCCAGACTCTTGCGGGGGCGCAATCCACCGAGCACCGAGGAGTCCCTCCCTGAGAGAACAGCAGGTGGCTTTCCCCTTGCACGCCAACTGCTCCTATGTGACATGGAAAATGAGGTAAACATTGCAGTAGAAGCCTGTCCTCGCTGTACACCCTGTATCTCACAGACTTCAGTTAGGCCTTACGCACAAGGCACACGGGGAGGTGCAGAGCAGGATGCTTCGAAATGACAGCATTGGGGGCAAGTCAGCTTCGCGTTCAGCTTACGTAGCTGGATGCCCCGTTCGGGAAATCGTTCACGGGGCTGGAGTGGATGCTGAAACTGAGCTTGCCACGTGCTCCCCGTGTCTGTTCTGTGCGTCCGCACCCTTGGCGCCTTGAATGAAGTCTGCCGCTTACCGCTTGCCCTTGCTGAGCTGTAGAGGCTCGCTTGTGTGCCTATTTCGGTAGAAGGCCTTGCTGAGGCAGCCTGAGTGACAGACAATCGCTTGCATGTGGTGACTTCAGCTTAGCAGTTGAAAAAGGCGCTTATTCTCTGCTACTTTCCGACGGCTTCAGAGCGGTCCAGGGCAGACGGTGGCCGGGGTGTGGACGGGATCGGGGTGGTGATGTGGGCTATTTGAGCAGGTGTCCACTGTCACAGGCCGAACTCTGAAAACCAGGCGCACACTGACTTCAGGCCCCAAGCAACATGGGCAGCAAGTGGTGTCTGCGAAGCCTCTCCACAGCCCTGTGGCGGAGGGGCCCTAAGCCTCAGAGCTGCGGTCCTGCCGAGAAGGCTCTCAGGCTGTCTCAGTCACAGTGATTTGCCGCCCGGACATGTCCACATCGCCAGCTCAACACTGCTACGTGGCGAGGTGAGCTTCTTACATATACTTGTACTGCCAGACAGTGGGACACTGTGACGAGGTCTTCTGCCCAGCCTCAGGGGAGGAAGCAGAGCAAGGTGCTTTCTGCACCGCATTGAAAGAAGGGAGGATGGGCGTTCTGTTCAATGGGCCAGAGGCAGGCAGCACCAGGAGCCTCTGTCAAGTACGCCGCTCTTTATGGCCAGTGAAGCTGAATTCAGACCTGCAACCGAAATTGTTGTTCGGTACCTAAGCTCTGACTTCACGATCTAACACTTTCAGCTACTTTCTCCAAACCCCGACGGAGTGGGATGGGCAAACCTAGGTGTGCGTGCTGTCCTCTGTGAAGGCGCTTTCAGTCCGAGAGATACGTGTGCTGTGAATGGGACGTGCAACTGTACTTAAGGGCAGATGCTGTTGGGGCTCCTTTCAGCTGATCGTCCGCTCGTGAGCAGAGATCTCCGCTCTGGGCTGGAACTCCGTCAGCCAGAACCGACCATGGGCAGCACAGCTGTCTCTGGGCGATCTGCAGGGAGAAACCATCCTTTTTCTACGATTCTCAGGCTAAATGCTTACGGGCAGTCCTAAGACTTCTGCATTCAAGCACTCTGAGGAAAGCCTGTCGTGCCGGGCTTGTTTTCTCCACAGGTTTGTCATCCTGCGGGAGGGCCTTGTTCGCTGAGGGCGCTAGAAGAGGACGCACAGAGCCGCCTCATGCCGGTGAGTAAGAGCAATGCCCTGCAGATGCCTTTGTAGTCCAGTGTCAGGAACTGCTGCAGGAGAGCCTCCTGCCAGACTCTTGCGGGTTCACAATCCATCGAGCAATGACGAGACCCTGAGAGAACACCAGGCGGCTTTCCACTTGCATGTCACTTTCTCCTAGGTGACATAGAAAACTAGGTAAACATGGCAGTAGAAGGCTGTCCTCGCTGTTCACCCTCCACATCGCAGACTTCGGATAGGCTTCAAGCACCAGGCACACGGGAAGGTGCACAACAGCATGCTTCGAAATGCAAGCAGTGGAGGCAATTCCGCTTCAGGTTCCTCTTATGAGGGCGAAAGAAAGCAGTGCAGGATGCCCCTTTCGGGAAATCATTCACGTCGCTGGAGTGGATGCTCAAACTGAGCTTGCCACGTGCTCTCCGGGTCTGTCCCGTGCGTCTGCACTCTAGGCGCCTTGAATGAAGTGTGCCGTGTACAGCTCTCCCTTGCTGAGCAGCAGACGCCCGCTTGCGTGGCCATTTAGCCCAGAGGCCTTGCTGAGGCAGCCTGGCTGACACAGAATCCCCTGCGTGTGGTGACTTCAGCTTGGCAGTTGAAAAAGGCGCTTTTCCTCTGCTACTGTCCGGCGGCTTCAGAGAGGTCCAGGGCAGACGGTTTCGGGGGCGTGTTCGGGGTTGGGCCGGGGAGGTGGGCTATATAAGCAGGTCTCCCCCGCCACAGGCTGAGCTCTGAAAACCAGGTGCACACTGGCTTCCGGCCGCAAGCAACATGGGCAGCAAGAGGTGCGTGCAAAGCCTCTCCACAGCCCGGTGGCGGAGGGTCCCTGAGCCTCCGAGCTGCGGTCCCGCCGAGAAGGCTCTCAGGCGGTCTCAGTCCCAGTGACTTGCATCTCAGTCATGTCCAGAACGCCAGCTCGACACTGCTACGTGGCGAGGTGAGCTTCTTATATATACTTGTACGGCCCGACAGTGGGATACTGTGACGAGGTCTTCTGCCCAGCCTCGGGGTGGAAGCAGAGCAAGGTGCTTTCTGTACAGCATTGGAGGAAGGGCCGATGGGCGTTCTGCTCAATGGGCCACAAGCAGGCAGCACCAGGAGCCCCTGTCAAGTACGCCGCTCTTTATGGCCAGTGAAGCTGAATTCAAACCTGCAATGGAAACTGTCGTGGGGTTCCTAAACTCAGACTTGACGATCTAACACTTCCAGTTGTTTTCTCCAAACTCCAACAGAGTGGGATGGCAAAACCTAGGTGTGCGCGGTGTCCTCTGTGAATGCGCTTCCAGTCCGAGAGGTACGTGTGTTGTGCAAGGGACGTGCAAGTGTACTAAAGGGCAGATGCTGCCGGGGCTCCTTACAGCAGATCGTCCGCTCATGAGCACAGAGCTCCGCTCTGGCTTGGAGCTCTGTCAGCCTGAACCGACCACGTTCAGCACAACTCTCTCCTGGCGATCGGCAGGGAGAAGCCGTCCTTTGCTACGATTCTCAGGCTAAATGCTTACGGGCAGTCCTAAGACTTCTGCATTCAAGCACTCTGAGGAAAGCCTGTCGTGCCGGTCTTGTTTTCTCCACAGGTTTGTCATCCTGCGGGAGGGCCTTGTTTGCTGAGGGCGCTAGAGGAGGACGCACAGAGGCGCCTCGTCCCGGTGAGTAAGAGCAATGCCCTGCAGATGCCCTGTAGTCCAGTGTCAGGAACTGCTGCAGGGGAGCCTCCTGCCAGACTCTTGCGGGGGCGCAATCCACCGAGCACCGAGGAGTCCCTCCCTGAGAGAACAGCAGGTGGCTTTCCCCTTGCACGCCAACTGCTCCTATGTGACATGGAAAATGAGGTAAACATTGCAGTAGAAGCCTGTCCTCGCTGTACACCCTGTATCTCACAGACTTCAGTTAGGCCTTACGCACAAGGCACACGGGGAGGTGCAGAGCAGGATGCTTCGAAATGACAGCATTGGGGGCAAGTCAGCTTCGCGTTCAGCTTACGTAGCTGGATGCCCCGTTCGGGAAATCGTTCACGGGGCTGGAGTGGATGCTGAAACTGAGCTTGCCACGTGCTCCCCGTGTCTGTTCTGTGCGTCCGCACCCTTGGCGCCTTGAATGAAGTCTGCCGCTTACCGCTTGCCCTTGCTGAGCTGTAGAGGCTCGCTTGTGTGCCTATTTCGGTAGAAGGCCTTGCTGAGGCAGCCTGAGTGACAGACAATCGCTTGCATGTGGTGACTTCAGCTTAGCAGTTGAAAAAGGCGCTTATTCTCTGCTACTTTCCGACGGCTTCAGAGCGGTCCAGGGCAGACGGTGGCCGGGGTGTGGACGGGATCGGGGTGGTGATGTGGGCTATTTGAGCAGGTGTCCACTGTCACAGGCCGAACTCTGAAAACCAGGCGCACACTGACTTCAGGCCCCAAGCAACATGGGCAGCAAGTGGTGTCTGCGAAGCCTCTCCACAGCCCTGTGGCGGAGGGGCCCTAAGCCTCAGAGCTGCGGTCCTGCCGAGAAGGCTCTCAGGCTGTCTCAGTCACAGTGATTTGCCGCCCGGACATGTCCACATCGCCAGCTCAACACTGCTACGTGGCGAGGTGAGCTTCTTACATATACTTGTACTGCCAGACAGTGGGACACTGTGACGAGGTCTTCTGCCCAGCCTCAGGGGAGGAAGCAGAGCAAGGTGCTTTCTGCACCGCATTGAAAGAAGGGAGGATGGGCGTTCTGTTCAATGGGCCAGAGGCAGGCAGCACCAGGAGCCTCTGTCAAGTACGCCGCTCTTTATGGCCAGTGAAGCTGAATTCAGACCTGCAACCGAAATTGTTGTTCGGTACCTAAGCTCTGACTTCACGATCTAACACTTTCAGCTACTTTCTCCAAACCCCGACGGAGTGGGATGGGCAAACCTAGGTGTGCGTGCTGTCCTCTGTGAAGGCGCTTTCAGTCCGAGAGATACGTGTGCTGTGAATGGGACGTGCAACTGTACTTAAGGGCAGATGCTGTTGGGGCTCCTTTCAGCTGATCGTCCGCTCGTGAGCAGAGATCTCCGCTCTGGGCTGGAACTCCGTCAGCCAGAACCGACCATGGGCAGCACAGCTGTCTCTGGGCGATCTGCAGGGAGAAACCATCCTTTTTCTACGATTCTCAGGCTAAATGCTTACGGGCAGTCCTAAGACTTCTGCATTCAAGCACTCTGAGGAAAGCCTGTCGTGCCGGGCTTGTTTTCTCCACAGGTTTGTCATCCTGCGGGAGGGCCTTGTTCGCTGAGGGCGCTAGAAGAGGACGCACAGAGCCGCCTCATGCCGGTGAGTAAGAGCAATGCCCTGCAGATGCCTTTGTAGTCCAGTGTCAGGAACTGCTGCAGGAGAGCCTCCTGCCAGACTCTTGCGGGTTCACAATCCATCGAGCAATGACGAGACCCTGAGAGAACACCAGGCGGCTTTCCACTTGCATGTCACTTTCTCCTAGGTGACATAGAAAACTAGGTAAACATGGCAGTAGAAGGCTGTCCTCGCTGTTCACCCTCCACATCGCAGACTTCGGATAGGCTTCAAGCACCAGGCACACGGGAAGGTGCACAACAGCATGCTTCGAAATGCAAGCAGTGGAGGCAATTCCGCTTCAGGTTCCTCTTATGAGGGCGAAAGAAAGCAGTGCAGGATGCCCCTTTCGGGAAATCATTCACGTCGCTGGAGTGGATGCTCAAACTGAGCTTGCCACGTGCTCTCCGGGTCTGTCCCGTGCGTCTGCACTCTAGGCGCCTTGAATGAAGTGTGCCGTGTACAGCTCTCCCTTGCTGAGCAGCAGACGCCCGCTTGCGTGGCCATTTAGCCCAGAGGCCTTGCTGAGGCAGCCTGGCTGACACAGAATCCCCTGCGTGTGGTGACTTCAGCTTGGCAGTTGAAAAAGGCGCTTTTCCTCTGCTACTGTCCGGCGGCTTCAGAGAGGTCCAGGGCAGACGGTTTCGGGGGCGTGTTCGGGGTTGGGCCGGGGAGGTGGGCTATATAAGCAGGTCTCCCCCGCCACAGGCTGAGCTCTGAAAACCAGGTGCACACTGGCTTCCGGCCGCAAGCAACATGGGCAGCAAGAGGTGCGTGCAAAGCCTCTCCACAGCCCGGTGGCGGAGGGTCCCTGAGCCTCCGAGCTGCGGTCCCGCCGAGAAGGCTCTCAGGCGGTCTCAGTCCCAGTGACTTGCATCTCAGTCATGTCCAGAACGCCAGCTCGACACTGCTACGTGGCGAGGTGAGCTTCTTATATATACTTGTACGGCCCGACAGTGGGATACTGTGACGAGGTCTTCTGCCCAGCCTCGGGGTGGAAGCAGAGCAAGGTGCTTTCTGTACAGCATTGGAGGAAGGGCCGATGGGCGTTCTGCTCAATGGGCCACAAGCAGGCAGCACCAGGAGCCCCTGTCAAGTACGCCGCTCTTTATGGCCAGTGAAGCTGAATTCAAACCTGCAATGGAAACTGTCGTGGGGTTCCTAAACTCAGACTTGACGATCTAACACTTCCAGTTGTTTTCTCCAAACTCCAACAGAGTGGGATGGCAAAACCTAGGTGTGCGCGGTGTCCTCTGTGAATGCGCTTCCAGTCCGAGAGGTACGTGTGTTGTGAATGGGACGTGCAAGTGTACTAAAGGGCAGATGCTGCCGGGGCTCCTTACAGCAGATCGTCCGCTCATGAGCACAGAGCTCCGCTCTGGCTTGGAGCTCTGTCAGCCTGAACCGACCACGTTCAGCACAACTCTCTCCTGGCGATCGGCAGGGAGAAGCCGTCCTTTGCTACGATTCTCAGGCTAAATGCTTACGGGCAGTCCTAAGACTTCTGCATTCAAGCACTCTGAGGAAAGCCTGTCGTGCCGGTCTTGTTTTCTCCACAGGTTTGTCATCCTGCGGGAGGGCCTTGTTTGCTGAGGGCGCTAGAGGAGGACGCACAGAGGCGCCTCGTCCCGGTGAGTAAGAGCAATGCCCTGCAGATGCCCTGTAGTCCAGTGTCAGGAACTGCTGCAGGGGAGCCTCCTGCCAGACTCTTGCGGGGGCGCAATCCACCGAGCACCGAGGAGTCCCTCCCTGAGAGAACAGCAGGTGGCTTTCCCCTTGCACGCCAACTGCTCCTATGTGACATGGAAAATGAGGTAAACATTGCAGTAGAAGCCTGTCCTCGCTGTACACCCTGTATCTCACAGACTTCAGTTAGGCCTTACGCACAAGGCACACGGGGAGGTGCAGAGCAGGATGCTTCGAAATGACAGCATTGGGGGCAAGTCAGCTTCGCGTTCAGCTTACGTAGCTGGATGCCCCGTTCGGGAAATCGTTCACGGGGCTGGAGTGGATGCTGAAACTGAGCTTGCCACGTGCTCCCCGTGTCTGTTCTGTGCGTCCGCACCCTTGGCGCCTTGAATGAAGTCTGCCGCTTACCGCTTGCCCTTGCTGAGCTGTAGAGGCTCGCTTGTGTGCCTATTTCGGTAGAAGGCCTTGCTGAGGCAGCCTGAGTGACAGACAATCGCTTGCATGTGGTGACTTCAGCTTAGCAGTTGAAAAAGGCGCTTATTCTCTGCTACTTTCCGACGGCTTCAGAGCGGTCCAGGGCAGACGGTGGCCGGGGTGTGGACGGGATCGGGGTGGTGATGTGGGCTATTTGAGCAGGTGTCCACTGTCACAGGCCGAACTCTGAAAACCAGGCGCACACTGACTTCAGGCCCCAAGCAACATGGGCAGCAAGTGGTGTCTGCGAAGCCTCTCCACAGCCCTGTGGCGGAGGGGCCCTAAGCCTCAGAGCTGCGGTCCTGCCGAGAAGGCTCTCAGGCTGTCTCAGTCACAGTGATTTGCCGCCCGGACATGTCCACATCGCCAGCTCAACACTGCTACGTGGCGAGGTGAGCTTCTTACATATACTTGTACTGCCAGACAGTGGGACACTGTGACGAGGTCTTCTGCCCAGCCTCAGGGGAGGAAGCAGAGCAAGGTGCTTTCTGCACCGCATTGAAAGAAGGGAGGATGGGCGTTCTGTTCAATGGGCCAGAGGCAGGCAGCACCAGGAGCCTCTGTCAAGTACGCCGCTCTTTATGGCCAGTGAAGCTGAATTCAGACCTGCAACCGAAATTGTTGTTCGGTACCTAAGCTCTGACTTCACGATCTAACACTTTCAGCTACTTTCTCCAAACCCCGACGGAGTGGGATGGGCAAACCTAGGTGTGCGTGCTGTCCTCTGTGAAGGCGCTTTCAGTCCGAGAGATACGTGTGCTGTGAATGGGACGTGCAACTGTACTTAAGGGCAGATGCTGTTGGGGCTCCTTTCAGCTGATCGTCCGCTCGTGAGCAGAGATCTCCGCTCTGGGCTGGAACTCCGTCAGCCAGAACCGACCATGGGCAGCACAGCTGTCTCTGGGCGATCTGCAGGGAGAAACCATCCTTTTTCTACGATTCTCAGGCTAAATGCTTACGGGCAGTCCTAAGACTTCTGCATTCAAGCACTCTGAGGAAAGCCTGTCGTGCCGGGCTTGTTTTCTCCACAGGTTTGTCATCCTGCGGGAGGGCCTTGTTCGCTGAGGGCGCTAGAAGAGGACGCACAGAGCCGCCTCATGCCGGTGAGTAAGAGCAATGCCCTGCAGATGCCTTTGTAGTCCAGTGTCAGGAACTGCTGCAGGAGAGCCTCCTGCCAGACTCTTGCGGGTTCACAATCCATCGAGCAATGACGAGACCCTGAGAGAACACCAGGCGGCTTTCCACTTGCATGTCACTTTCTCCTAGGTGACATAGAAAACTAGGTAAACATGGCAGTAGAAGGCTGTCCTCGCTGTTCACCCTCCACATCGCAGACTTCGGATAGGCTTCAAGCACCAGGCACACGGGAAGGTGCACAACAGCATGCTTCGAAATGCAAGCAGTGGAGGCAATTCCGCTTCAGGTTCCTCTTATGAGGGCGAAAGAAAGCAGTGCAGGATGCCCCTTTCGGGAAATCATTCACGTCGCTGGAGTGGATGCTCAAACTGAGCTTGCCACGTGCTCTCCGGGTCTGTCCCGTGCGTCTGCACTCTAGGCGCCTTGAATGAAGTGTGCCGTGTACAGCTCTCCCTTGCTGAGCAGCAGACGCCCGCTTGCGTGGCCATTTAGCCCAGAGGCCTTGCTGAGGCAGCCTGGCTGACACAGAATCCCCTGCGTGTGGTGACTTCAGCTTGGCAGTTGAAAAAGGCGCTTTTCCTCTGCTACTGTCCGGCGGCTTCAGAGAGGTCCAGGGCAGACGGTTTCGGGGGCGTGTTCGGGGTTGGGCCGGGGAGGTGGGCTATATAAGCAGGTCTCCCCCGCCACAGGCTGAGCTCTGAAAACCAGGTGCACACTGGCTTCCGGCCGCAAGCAACATGGGCAGCAAGAGGTGCGTGCAAAGCCTCTCCACAGCCCGGTGGCGGAGGGTCCCTGAGCCTCCGAGCTGCGGTCCCGCCGAGAAGGCTCTCAGGCGGTCTCAGTCCCAGTGACTTGCATCTCAGTCATGTCCAGAACGCCAGCTCGACACTGCTACGTGGCGAGGTGAGCTTCTTATATATACTTGTACGGCCCGACAGTGGGATACTGTGACGAGGTCTTCTGCCCAGCCTCGGGGTGGAAGCAGAGCAAGGTGCTTTCTGTACAGCATTGGAGGAAGGGCCGATGGGCGTTCTGCTCAATGGGCCACAAGCAGGCAGCACCAGGAGCCCCTGTCAAGTACGCCGCTCTTTATGGCCAGTGAAGCTGAATTCAAACCTGCAATGGAAACTGTCGTGGGGTTCCTAAACTCAGACTTGACGATCTAACACTTCCAGTTGTTTTCTCCAAACTCCAACAGAGTGGGATGGCAAAACCTAGGTGTGCGCGGTGTCCTCTGTGAATGCGCTTCCAGTCCGAGAGGTACGTGTGTTGTGAATGGGACGTGCAAGTGTACTAAAGGGCAGATGCTGCCGGGGCTCCTTACAGCAGATCGTCCGCTCATGAGCACAGAGCTCCGCTCTGGCTTGGAGCTCTGTCAGCCTGAACCGACCACGTTCAGCACAACTCTCTCCTGGCGATCGGCAGGGAGAAGCCGTCCTTTGCTACGATTCTCAGGCTAAATGCTTACGGGCAGTCCTAAGACTTCTGCATTCAAGCACTCTGAGGAAAGCCTGTCGTGCCGGTCTTGTTTTCTCCACAGGTTTGTCATCCTGCGGGAGGGCCTTGTTTGCTGAGGGCGCTAGAGGAGGACGCACAGAGGCGCCTCGTCCCGGTGAGTAAGAGCAATGCCCTGCAGATGCCCTGTAGTCCAGTGTCAGGAACTGCTGCAGGGGAGCCTCCTGCCAGACTCTTGCGGGGGCGCAATCCACCGAGCACCGAGGAGTCCCTCCCTGAGAGAACAGCAGGTGGCTTTCCCCTTGCACGCCAACTGCTCCTATGTGACATGGAAAATGAGGTAAACATTGCAGTAGAAGCCTGTCCTCGCTGTACACCCTGTATCTCACAGACTTCAGTTAGGCCTTACGCACAAGGCACACGGGGAGGTGCAGAGCAGGATGCTTCGAAATGACAGCATTGGGGGCAAGTCAGCTTCGCGTTCAGCTTACGTAGCTGGATGCCCCGTTCGGGAAATCGTTCACGGGGCTGGAGTGGATGCTGAAACTGAGCTTGCCACGTGCTCCCCGTGTCTGTTCTGTGCGTCCGCACCCTTGGCGCCTTGAATGAAGTCTGCCGCTTACCGCTTGCCCTTGCTGAGCTGTAGAGGCTCGCTTGTGTGCCTATTTCGGTAGAAGGCCTTGCTGAGGCAGCCTGAGTGACAGACAATCGCTTGCATGTGGTGACTTCAGCTTAGCAGTTGAAAAAGGCGCTTATTCTCTGCTACTTTCCGACGGCTTCAGAGCGGTCCAGGGCAGACGGTGGCCGGGGTGTGGACGGGATCGGGGTGGTGATGTGGGCTATTTGAGCAGGTGTCCACTGTCACAGGCCGAACTCTGAAAACCAGGCGCACACTGACTTCAGGCCCCAAGCAACATGGGCAGCAAGTGGTGTCTGCGAAGCCTCTCCACAGCCCTGTGGCGGAGGGGCCCTAAGCCTCAGAGCTGCGGTCCTGCCGAGAAGGCTCTCAGGCTGTCTCAGTCACAGTGATTTGCCGCCCGGACATGTCCACATCGCCAGCTCAACACTGCTACGTGGCGAGGTGAGCTTCTTACATATACTTGTACTGCCAGACAGTGGGACACTGTGACGAGGTCTTCTGCCCAGCCTCAGGGGAGGAAGCAGAGCAAGGTGCTTTCTGCACCGCATTGAAAGAAGGGAGGATGGGCGTTCTGTTCAATGGGCCAGAGGCAGGCAGCACCAGGAGCCTCTGTCAAGTACGCCGCTCTTTATGGCCAGTGAAGCTGAATTCAGACCTGCAACCGAAATTGTTGTTCGGTACCTAAGCTCTGACTTCACGATCTAACACTTTCAGCTACTTTCTCCAAACCCCGACGGAGTGGGATGGGCAAACCTAGGTGTGCGTGCTGTCCTCTGTGAAGGCGCTTTCAGTCCGAGAGATACGTGTGCTGTGAATGGGACGTGCAACTGTACTTAAGGGCAGATGCTGTTGGGGCTCCTTTCAGCTGATCGTCCGCTCGTGAGCAGAGATCTCCGCTCTGGGCTGGAACTCCGTCAGCCAGAACCGACCATGGGCAGCACAGCTGTCTCTGGGCGATCTGCAGGGAGAAACCATCCTTTTTCTACGATTCTCAGGCTAAATGCTTACGGGCAGTCCTAAGACTTCTGCATTCAAGCACTCTGAGGAAAGCCTGTCGTGCCGGGCTTGTTTTCTCCACAGGTTTGTCATCCTGCGGGAGGGCCTTGTTCGCTGAGGGTGCTAGAAGAGGACGCACAGAGCCGCCTCATGCCGGTGAGTAAGAGCAATGCCCTGCAGATGCCTTTGTAGTCCAGTGTCAGGAACTGCTGCAGGAGAGCCTCCTGCCAGACTCTTGCGGGTTCACAATCCATCGAGCAATGACGAGACCCTGAGAGAACACCAGGCGGCTTTCCACTTGCATGTCACTTTCTCCTAGGTGACATAGAAAACTAGGTAAACATGGCAGTAGAAGGCTGTCCTCGCTGTTCACCCTCCACATCGCAGACTTCGGATAGGCTTCAAGCACCAGGCACACGGGAAGGTGCACAACAGCATGCTTCGAAATGCAAGCAGTGGAGGCAATTCCGCTTCAGGTTCCTCTTATGAGGGCGAAAGAAAGCAGTGCAGGATGCCCCTTTCGGGAAATCATTCACGTCGCTGGAGTGGATGCTCAAACTGAGCTTGCCACGTGCTCTCCGGGTCTGTCCCGTGCGTCTGCACTCTAGGCGCCTTGAATGAAGTGTGCCGTGTACAGCTCTCCCTTGCTGAGCAGCAGACGCCCGCTTGCGTGGCCATTTAGCCCAGAGGCCTTGCTGAGGCAGCCTGGCTGACACAGAATCCCCTGCGTGTGGTGACTTCAGCTTGGCAGTTGAAAAAGGCGCTTTTCCTCTGCTACTGTCCGGCGGCTTCAGAGAGGTCCAGGGCAGACGGTTTCGGGGGCGTGTTCGGGGTTGGGCCGGGGAGGTGGGCTATATAAGCAGGTCTCCCCCGCCACAGGCTGAGCTCTGAAAACCAGGTGCACACTGGCTTCCGGCCGCAAGCAACATGGGCAGCAAGAGGTGCGTGCAAAGCCTCTCCACAGCCCGGTGGCGGAGGGTCCCTGAGCCTCCGAGCTGCGGTCCCGCCGAGAAGGCTCTCAGGCGGTCTCAGTCCCAGTGACTTGCATCTCAGTCATGTCCAGAACGCCAGCTCGACACTGCTACGTGGCGAGGTGAGCTTCTTATATATACTTGTACGGCCCGACAGTGGGATACTGTGACGAGGTCTTCTGCCCAGCCTCGGGGTGGAAGCAGAGCAAGGTGCTTTCTGTACAGCATTGGAGGAAGGGCCGATGGGCGTTCTGCTCAATGGGCCACAAGCAGGCAGCACCAGGAGCCCCTGTCAAGTACGCCGCTCTTTATGGCCAGTGAAGCTGAATTCAAACCTGCAATGGAAACTGTCGTGGGGTTCCTAAACTCAGACTTGACGATCTAACACTTCCAGTTGTTTTCTCCAAACTCCAACAGAGTGGGATGGCAAAACCTAGGTGTGCGCGGTGTCCTCTGTGAATGCGCTTCCAGTCCGAGAGGTACGTGTGTTGTGAATGGGACGTGCAAGTGTACTAAAGGGCAGATGCTGCCGGGGCTCCTTACAGCAGATCGTCCGCTCATGAGCACAGAGCTCCGCTCTGGCTTGGAGCTCTGTCAGCCTGAACCGACCACGTTCAGCACAACTCTCTCCTGGCGATCGGCAGGGAGAAGCCGTCCTTTGCTACGATTCTCAGGCTAAATGCTTACGGGCAGTCCTAAGACTTCTGCATTCAAGCACTCTGAGGAAAGCCTGTCGTGCCGGTCTTGTTTTCTCCACAGGTTTGTCATCCTGCGGGAGGGCCTTGTTTGCTGAGGGCGCTAGAGGAGGACGCACAGAGGCGCCTCGTCCCGGTGAGTAAGAGCAATGCCCTGCAGATGCCCTGTAGTCCAGTGTCAGGAACTGCTGCAGGGGAGCCTCCTGCCAGACTCTTGCGGGGGCGCAATCCACCGAGCACCGAGGAGTCCCTCCCTGAGAGAACAGCAGGTGGCTTTCCCCTTGCACGCCAACTGCTCCTATGTGACATGGAAAATGAGGTAAACATTGCAGTAGAAGCCTGTCCTCGCTGTACACCCTGTATCTCACAGACTTCAGTTAGGCCTTACGCACAAGGCACACGGGGAGGTGCAGAGCAGGATGCTTCGAAATGACAGCATTGGGGGCAAGTCAGCTTCGCGTTCAGCTTACGTAGCTGAAAGGAAGCAGTGCAGGATGCCCCGTTCGGGAAATCGTTCACGGGGCTGGAGTGGATGCTGAAACTGAGCTTGCCACGTGCTCCCCGTGTCTGTTCTGTGCGTCCGCACCCTTGGCGCCTTGAATGAAGTCTGCCGCTTACCGCTTGCCCTTGCTGAGCTGTAGAGGCTCGCTTGTGTGCCTATTTCGGTAGAAGGCCTTGCTGAGGCAGCCTGAGTGACAGACAATCGCTTGCATGTGGTGACTTCAGCTTAGCAGTTGAAAAAGGCGCTTATTCTCTGCTACTTTCCGACGGCTTCAGAGCGGTCCAGGGCAGACGGTGGCCGGGGTGTGGACGGGATCGGGGTGGTGATGTGGGCTATTTGAGCAGGTGTCCACTGTCACAGGCCGAACTCTGAAAACCAGGCGCACACTGACTTCAGGCCCCAAGCAACATGGGCAGCAAGTGGTGTCTGCGAAGCCTCTCCACAGCCCTGTGGCGGAGGGGCCCTAAGCCTCAGAGCTGCGGTCCTGCCGAGAAGGCTCTCAGGCTGTCTCAGTCACAGTGATTTGCCGCCCGGACATGTCCACATCGCCAGCTCAACACTGCTACGTGGCGAGGTGAGCTTCTTACATATACTTGTACTGCCAGACAGTGGGACACTGTGACGAGGTCTTCTGCCCAGCCTCAGGGGAGGAAGCAGAGCAAGGTGCTTTCTGCACCGCATTGAAAGAAGGGAGGATGGGCGTTCTGTTCAATGGGCCAGAGGCAGGCAGCACCAGGAGCCTCTGTCAAGTACGCCGCTCTTTATGGCCAGTGAAGCTGAATTCAGACCTGCAACCGAAATTGTTGTTCGGTACCTAAGCTCTGACTTCACGATCTAACACTTTCAGCTACTTTCTCCAAACCCCGACGGAGTGGGATGGGCAAACCTAGGTGTGCGTGCTGTCCTCTGTGAAGGCGCTTTCAGTCCGAGAGATACGTGTGCTGTGAATGGGACGTGCAACTGTACTTAAGGGCAGATGCTGTTGGGGCTCCTTTCAGCTGATCGTCCGCTCGTGAGCAGAGATCTCCGCTCTGGGCTGGAACTCCGTCAGCCAGAACCGACCATGGGCAGCACAGCTGTCTCTGGGCGATCTGCAGGGAGAAACCATCCTTTTTCTACGATTCTCAGGCTAAATGCTTACGGGCAGTCCTAAGACTTCTGCATTCAAGCACTCTGAGGAAAGCCTGTCGTGCCGGGCTTGTTTTCTCCACAGGTTTGTCATCCTGCGGGAGGGCCTTGTTCGCTGAGGGCGCTAGAAGAGGACGCACAGAGCCGCCTCATGCCGGTGAATAAGAGCAATGCCCTGCAGATGCCTTTGTAGTCCAGTGTCAGGAACTGCTGCAGGAGAGCCTCCTGCCAGACTCTTGCGGGTTCACAATCCATCGAGCAATGACGAGACCCTGAGAGAACACCAGGCGGCTTTCCACTTGCATGTCACTTTCTCCTAGGTGACATAGAAAACTAGGTAAACATGGCAGTAGAAGGCTGTCCTCGCTGTTCACCCTCCACATCGCAGACTTCGGATAGGCTTCAAGCACCAGGCACACGGGAAGGTGCACAACAGCATGCTTCGAAATGCAAGCAGTGGAGGCAATTCCGCTTCAGGTTCCTCTTATGAGGGCGAAAGAAAGCAGTGCAGGATGCCCCTTTCGGGAAATCATTCACGTCGCTGGAGTGGATGCTCAAACTGAGCTTGCCACGTGCTCTCCGGGTCTGTCCCGTGCGTCTGCACTCTAGGCGCCTTGAATGAAGTGTGCCGTGTACAGCTCTCTCTTGCTGAGCAGCAGACGCCCGCTTGCGTGGCCATTTAGCCCAGAGGCCTTGCTGAGGCAGCCTGGCTGACACAGAATCCCCTGCGTGTGGTGACTTCAGCTTGGCAGTTGAAAAAGGCGCTTTTCCTCTGCTACTGTCCGGCGGCTTCAGAGAGGTCCAGGGCAGACGGTTTCGGGGGCGTGTTCGGGGTTGGGCCGGGGAGGTGGGCTATATAAGCAGGTCTCCCCCGCCACAGGCTGAGCTCTGAAAACCAGGTGCACACTGGCTTCCGGCCGCAAGCAACATGGGCAGCAAGAGGTGCGTGCAAAGCCTCTCCACAGCCCGGTGGCGGAGGGTCCCTGAGCCTCCGAGCTGCGGTCCCGCCGAGAAGGCTCTCAGGCGGTCTCAGTCCCAGTGACTTGCATCTCAGTCATGTCCAGAACGCCAGCTCGACACTGCTACGTGGCGAGGTGAGCTTCTTATATATACTTGTACGGCCCGACAGTGGGATACTGTGACGAGGTCTTCTGCCCAGCCTCGGGGTGGAAGCAGAGCAAGGTGCTTTCTGTACAGCATTGGAGGAAGGGCCGATGGGCGTTCTGCTCAATGGGCCACAAGCAGGCAGCACCAGGAGCCCCTGTCAAGTACGCCGCTCTTTATGGCCAGTGAAGCTGAATTCAAACCTGCAATGGAAACTGTCGTGGGGTTCCTAAACTCAGACTTGACGATCTAACACTTCCAGTTGTTTTCTCCAAACTCCAACAGAGTGGGATGGCAAAACCTAGGTGTGCGCGGTGTCCTCTGTGAATGCGCTTCCAGTCCGAGAGGTACGTGTGTTGTGAATGGGACGTGCAAGTGTACTAAAGGGCAGATGCTGCCGGGGCTCCTTACAGCAGATCGTCCGCTCATGAGCACAGAGCTCCGCTCTGGCTTGGAGCTCTGTCAGCCTGAACCGACCACGTTCAGCACAACTCTCTCCTGGCGATCGGCAGGGAGAAGCCGTCCTTTGCTACGATTCTCAGGCTAAATGCTTACGGGCAGTCCTAAGACTTCTGCATTCAAGCACTCTGAGGAAAGCCTGTCGTGCCGGTCTTGTTTTCTCCACAGGTTTGTCATCCTGCGGGAGGGCCTTGTTTGCTGAGGGCGCTAGAGGAGGACGCACAGAGGCGCCTCGTCCCGGTGAGTAAGAGCAATGCCCTGCAGATGCCCTGTAGTCCAGTGTCAGGAACTGCTGCAGGGGAGCCTCCTGCCAGACTCTTGCGGGGGCGCAATCCACCGAGCACCGAGGAGTCCCTCCCTGAGAGAACAGCAGGTGGCTTTCCCCTTGCACGCCAACTGCTCCTATGTGACATGGAAAATGAGGTAAACATTGCAGTAGAAGCCTGTCCTCGCTGTACACCCTGTATCTCACAGACTTCAGTTAGGCCTTACGCACAAGGCACACGGGGAGGTGCAGAGCAGGATGCTTCGAAATGACAGCATTGGGGGCAAGTCAGCTTCGCGTTCAGCTTACGTAGCTGAAAGGAAGCAGTGCAGGATGCCCCGTTCGGGAAATCGTTCACGGGGCTGGAGTGGATGCTGAAACTGAGCTTGCCACGTGCTCCCCGTGTCTGTTCTGTGCGTCCGCACCCTTGGCGCCTTGAATGAAGTCTGCCGCTTACCGCTTGCCCTTGCTGAGCTGTAGAGGCTCGCTTGTGTGCCTATTTCGGTAGAAGGCCTTGCTGAGGCAGCCTGAGTGACAGACAATCGCTTGCATGTGGTGACTTCAGCTTAGCAGTTGAAAAAGGCGCTTATTCTCTGCTACTTTCCGACGGCTTCAGAGCGGTCCAGGGCAGACGGTGGCCGGGGTGTGGACGGGATCGGGGTGGTGATGTGGGCTATTTGAGCAGGTGTCCACTGTCACAGGCCGAACTCTGAAAACCAGGCGCACACTGACTTCAGGCCCCAAGCAACATGGGCAGCAAGTGGTGTCTGCGAAGCCTCTCCACAGCCCTGTGGCGGAGGGGCCCTAAGCCTCAGAGCTGCGGTCCTGCCGAGAAGGCTCTCAGGCTGTCTCAGTCACAGTGATTTGCCGCCCGGACATGTCCACATCGCCAGCTCAACACTGCTACGTGGCGAGGTGAGCTTCTTACATATACTTGTACTGCCAGACAGTGGGACACTGTGACGAGGTCTTCTGCCCAGCCTCAGGGGAGGAAGCAGAGCAAGGTGCTTTCTGCACCGCATTGAAAGAAGGGAGGATGGGCGTTCTGTTCAATGGGCCAGAGGCAGGCAGCACCAGGAGCCTCTGTCAAGTACGCCGCTCTTTATGGCCAGTGAAGCTGAATTCAGACCTGCAACCGAAATTGTTGTTCGGTACCTAAGCTCTGACTTCACGATCTAACACTTTCAGCTACTTTCTCCAAACCCCGACGGAGTGGGATGGGCAAACCTAGGTGTGCGTGCTGTCCTCTGTGAAGGCGCTTTCAGTCCGAGAGATACGTGTGCTGTGAATGGGACGTGCAACTGTACTTAAGGGCAGATGCTGTTGGGGCTCCTTTCAGCTGATCGTCCGCTCGTGAGCAGAGATCTCCGCTCTGGGCTGGAACTCCGTCAGCCAGAACCGACCATGGGCAGCACAGCTGTCTCTGGGCGATCTGCAGGGAGAAACCATCCTTTTTCTACGATTCTCAGGCTAAATGCTTACGGGCAGTCCTAAGACTTCTGCATTCAAGCACTCTGAGGAAAGCCTGTCGTGCCGGGCTTGTTTTCTCCACAGGTTTGTCATCCTGCGGGAGGGCCTTGTTCGCTGAGGGCGCTAGAAGAGGACGCACAGAGCCGCCTCATGCCGGTGAGTAAGAGCAATGCCCTGCAGATGCCTTTGTAGTCCAGTGTCAGGAACTGCTGCAGGAGAGCCTCCTGCCAGACTCTTGCGGGTTCACAATCCATCGAGCAATGACGAGACCCTGAGAGAACACCAGGCGGCTTTCCACTTGCATGTCACTTTCTCCTAGGTGACATAGAAAACTAGGTAAACATGGCAGTAGAAGGCTGTCCTCGCTGTTCACCCTCCACATCGCAGACTTCGGATAGGCTTCAAGCACCAGGCACACGGGAAGGTGCACAACAGCATGCTTCGAAATGCAAGCAGTGGAGGCAATTCCGCTTCAGGTTCCTCTTATGAGGGCGAAAGAAAGCAGTGCAGGATGCCCCTTTCGGGAAATCATTCACGTCGCTGGAGTGGATGCTCAAACTGAGCTTGCCACGTGCTCTCCGGGTCTGTCCCGTGCGTCTGCACTCTAGGCGCCTTGAATGAAGTGTGCCGTGTACAGCTCTCCCTTGCTGAGCAGCAGACGCCCGCTTGCGTGGCCATTTAGCCCAGAGGCCTTGCTGAGGCAGCCTGGCTGACACAGAATCCCCTGCGTGTGGTGACTTCAGCTTGGCAGTTGAAAAAGGCGCTTTTCCTCTGCTACTGTCCGGCGGCTTCAGAGAGGTCCAGGGCAGACGGTTTCGGGGGCGTGTTCGGGGTTGGGCCGGGGAGGTGGGCTATATAAGCAGGTCTCCCCCGCCACAGGCTGAGCTCTGAAAACCAGGTGCACACTGGCTTCCGGCCGCAAGCAACATGGGCAGCAAGAGGTGCGTGCAAAGCCTCTCCACAGCCCGGTGGCGGAGGGTCCCTGAGCCTCCGAGCTGCGGTCCCGCCGAGAAGGCTCTCAGGCGGTCTCAGTCCCAGTGACTTGCATCTCAGTCATGTCCAGAACGCCAGCTCGACACTGCTACGTGGCGAGGTGAGCTTCTTATATATACTTGTACGGCCCGACAGTGGGATACTGTGACGAGGTCTTCTGCCCAGCCTCGGGGTGGAAGCAGAGCAAGGTGCTTTCTGTACAGCATTGGAGGAAGGGCCGATGGGCGTTCTGCTCAATGGGCCACAAGCAGGCAGCACCAGGAGCCCCTGTCAAGTACGCCGCTCTTTATGGCCAGTGAAGCTGAATTCAAACCTGCAATGGAAACTGTCGTGGGGTTCCTAAACTCAGACTTGACGATCTAACACTTCCAGTTGTTTTCTCCAAACTCCAACAGAGTGGGATGGCAAAACCTAGGTGTGCGCGGTGTCCTCTGTGAATGCGCTTCCAGTCCGAGAGGTACGTGTGTTGTGAATGGGACGTGCAAGTGTACTAAAGGGCAGATGCTGCCGGGGCTCCTTACAGCAGATCGTCCGCTCATGAGCACAGAGCTCCGCTCTGGCTTGGAGCTCTGTCAGCCTGAACCGACCACGTTCAGCACAACTCTCTCCTGGCGATCGGCAGGGAGAAGCCGTCCTTTGCTACGATTCTCAGGCTAAATGCTTACGGGCAGTCCTAAGACTTCTGCATTCAAGCACTCTGAGGAAAGCCTGTCGTGCCGGTCTTGTTTTCTCCACAGGTTTGTCATCCTGCGGGAGGGCCTTGTTTGCTGAGGGCGCTAGAGGAGGACGCACAGAGGCGCCTCGTCCCGGTGAGTAAGAGCAATGCCCTGCAGATGCCCTGTAGTCCAGTGTCAGGAACTGCTGCAGGGGAGCCTCCTGCCAGACTCTTGCGGGGGCGCAATCCACCGAGCACCGAGGAGTCCCTCCCTGAGAGAACAGCAGGTGGCTTTCCCCTTGCACGCCAACTGCTCCTATGTGACATGGAAAATGAGGTAAACATTGCAGTAGAAGCCTGTCCTCGCTGTACACCCTGTATCTCACAGACTTCAGTTAGGCCTTACGCACAAGGCACACGGGGAGGTGCAGAGCAGGATGCTTCGAAATGACAGCATTGGGGGCAAGTCAGCTTCGCGTTCAGCTTACGTAGCTGGATGCCCCGTTCGGGAAATCGTTCACGGGGCTGGAGTGGATGCTGAAACTGAGCTTGCCACGTGCTCCCCGTGTCTGTTCTGTGCGTCCGCACCCTTGGCGCCTTGAATGAAGTCTGCCGCTTACCGCTTGCCCTTGCTGAGCTGTAGAGGCTCGCTTGTGTGCCTATTTCGGTAGAAGGCCTTGCTGAGGCAGCCTGAGTGACAGACAATCGCTTGCATGTGGTGACTTCAGCTTAGCAGTTGAAAAAGGCGCTTATTCTCTGCTACTTTCCGACGGCTTCAGAGCGGTCCAGGGCAGACGGTGGCCGGGGTGTGGACGGGATCGGGGTGGTGATGTGGGCTATTTGAGCAGGTGTCCACTGTCACAGGCCGAACTCTGAAAACCAGGCGCACACTGACTTCAGGCCCCAAGCAACATGGGCAGCAAGTGGTGTCTGCGAAGCCTCTCCACAGCCCTGTGGCGGAGGGGCCCTAAGCCTCAGAGCTGCGGTCCTGCCGAGAAGGCTCTCAGGCTGTCTCAGTCACAGTGATTTGCCGCCCGGACATGTCCACATCGCCAGCTCAACACTGCTACGTGGCGAGGTGAGCTTCTTACATATACTTGTACTGCCAGACAGTGGGACACTGTGACGAGGTCTTCTGCCCAGCCTCAGGGGAGGAAGCAGAGCAAGGTGCTTTCTGCACCGCCTTGAAAGAAGGGAGGATGGGCGTTCTGTTCAATGGGCCAGAGGCAGGCAGCACCAGGAGCCTCTGTCAAGTACGCCGCTCTTTATGGCCAGTGAAGCTGAATTCAGACCTGCAACCGAAATTGTTGTTCGGTACCTAAGCTCTGACTTCACGATCTAACACTTTCAGCTACTTTCTCCAAACCCCGACGGAGTGGGATGGGCAAACCTAGGTGTGCGTGCTGTCCTCTGTGAAGGCGCTTTCAGTCCGAGAGATACGTGTGCTGTGAATGGGACGTGCAACTGTACTTAAGGGCAGATGCTGTTGGGGCTCCTTTCAGCTGATCGTCCGCTCGTGAGCAGAGATCTCCGCTCTGGGCTGGAACTCCGTCAGCCAGAACCGACCATGGGCAGCACAGCTGTCTCTGGGCGATCTGCAGGGAGAAACCATCCTTTTTCTACGATTCTCAGGCTAAATGCTTACGGGCAGTCCTAAGACTTCTGCATTCAAGCACTCTGAGGAAAGCCTGTCGTGCCGGGCTTGTTTTCTCCACAGGTTTGTCATCCTGCGGGAGGGCCTTGTTCGCTGAGGGCGCTAGAAGAGGACGCACAGAGCCGCCTCATGCCGGTGAGTAAGAGCAATGCCCTGCAGATGCCTTTGTAGTCCAGTGTCAGGAACTGCTGCAGGAGAGCCTCCTGCCAGACTCTTGCGGGTTCACAATCCATCGAGCAATGACGAGACCCTGAGAGAACACCAGGCGGCTTTCCACTTGCATGTCACTTTCTCCTAGGTGACATAGAAAACTAGGTAAACATGGCAGTAGAAGGCTGTCCTCGCTGTTCACCCTCCACATCGCAGACTTCGGATAGGCTTCAAGCACCAGGCACACGGGAAGGTGCACAACAGCATGCTTCGAAATGCAAGCAGTGGAGGCAATTCCGCTTCAGGTTCCTCTTATGAGGGCGAAAGAAAGCAGTGCAGGATGCCCCTTTCGGGAAATCATTCACGTCGCTGGAGTGGATGCTCAAACTGAGCTTGCCACGTGCTCTCCGGGTCTGTCCCGTGCGTCTGCACTCTAGGCGCCTTGAATGAAGTGTGCCGTGTACAGCTCTCCCTTGCTGAGCAGCAGACGCCCGCTTGCGTGGCCATTTAGCCCAGAGGCCTTGCTGAGGCAGCCTGGCTGACACAGAATCCCCTGCGTGTGGTGACTTCAGCTTGGCAGTTGAAAAAGGCGCTTTTCCTCTGCTACTGTCCGGCGGCTTCAGAGAGGTCCAGGGCAGACGGTTTCGGGGGCGTGTTCGGGGTTGGGCCGGGGAGGTGGGCTATATAAGCAGGTCTCCCCCGCCACAGGCTGAGCTCTGAAAACCAGGTGCACACTGGCTTCCGGCCGCAAGCAACATGGGCAGCAAGAGGTGCGTGCAAAGCCTCTCCACAGCCCGGTGGCGGAGGGTCCCTGAGCCTCCGAGCTGCGGTCCCGCCGAGAAGGCTCTCAGGCGGTCTCAGTCCCAGTGACTTGCATCTCAGTCATGTCCAGAACGCCAGCTCGACACTGCTACGTGGCGAGGTGAGCTTCTTATATATACTTGTACGGCCCGACAGTGGGATACTGTGACGAGGTCTTCTGCCCAGCCTCGGGGTGGAAGCAGAGCAAGGTGCTTTCTGTACAGCATTGGAGGAAGGGCCGATGGGCGTTCTGCTCAATGGGCCACAAGCAGGCAGCACCAGGAGCCCCTGTCAAGTACGCCGCTCTTTATGGCCAGTGAAGCTGAATTCAAACCTGCAATGGAAACTGTCGTGGGGTTCCTAAACTCAGACTTGACGATCTAACACTTCCAGTTGTTTTCTCCAAACTCCAACAGAGTGGGATGGCAAAACCTAGGTGTGCGCGGTGTCCTCTGTGAATGCGCTTCCAGTCCGAGAGGTACGTGTGTTGTGAATGGGACGTGCAAGTGTACTAAAGGGCAGATGCTGCCGGGGCTCCTTACAGCAGATCGTCCGCTCATGAGCACAGAGCTCCGCTCTGGCTTGGAGCTCTGTCAGCCTGAACCGACCACGTTCAGCACAACTCTCTCCTGGCGATCGGCAGGGAGAAGCCGTCCTTTGCTACGATTCTCAGGCTAAATGCTTACGGGCAGTCCTAAGACTTCTGCATTCAAGCACTCTGAGGAAAGCCTGTCGTGCCGGTCTTGTTTTCTCCACAGGTTTGTCATCCTGCGGGAGGGCCTTGTTTGCTGAGGGCGCTAGAGGAGGACGCACAGAGGCGCCTCGTCCCGGTGAGTAAGAGCAATGCCCTGCAGATGCCCTGTAGTCCAGTGTCAGGAACTGCTGCAGGGGAGCCTCCTGCCAGACTCTTGCGGGGGCGCAATCCACCGAGCACCGAGGAGTCCCTCCCTGAGAGAACAGCAGGTGGCTTTCCCCTTGCACGCCAACTGCTCCTATGTGACATGGAAAATGAGGTAAACATTGCAGTAGAAGCCTGTCCTCGCTGTACACCCTGTATCTCACAGACTTCAGTTAGGCCTTACGCACAAGGCACACGGGGAGGTGCAGAGCAGGATGCTTCGAAATGACAGCATTGGGGGCAAGTCAGCTTCGCGTTCAGCTTACGTAGCTGGATGCCCCGTTCGGGAAATCGTTCACGGGGCTGGAGTGGATGCTGAAACTGAGCTTGCCACGTGCTCCCCGTGTCTGTTCTGTGCGTCCGCACCCTTGGCGCCTTGAATGAAGTCTGCCGCTTACCGCTTGCCCTTGCTGAGCTGTAGAGGCTCGCTTGTGTGCCTATTTCGGTAGAAGGCCTTGCTGAGGCAGCCTGAGTGACAGACAATCGCTTGCATGTGGTGACTTCAGCTTAGCAGTTGAAAAAGGCGCTTATTCTCTGCTACTTTCCGACGGCTTCAGAGCGGTCCAGGGCAGACGGTGGCCGGGGTGTGGACGGGATCGGGGTGGTGATGTGGGCTATTTGAGCAGGTGTCCACTGTCACAGGCCGAACTCTGAAAACCAGGCGCACACTGACTTCAGGCCCCAAGCAACATGGGCAGCAAGTGGTGTCTGCGAAGCCTCTCCACAGCCCTGTGGCGGAGGGGCCCTAAGCCTCAGAGCTGCGGTCCTGCCGAGAAGGCTCTCAGGCTGTCTCAGTCACAGTGATTTGCCGCCCGGACATGTCCACATCGCCAGCTCAACACTGCTACGTGGCGAGGTGAGCTTCTTACATATACTTGTACTGCCAGACAGTGGGACACTGTGACGAGGTCTTCTGCCCAGCCTCAGGGGAGGAAGCAGAGCAAGGTGCTTTCTGCACCGCATTGAAAGAAGGGAGGATGGGCGTTCTGTTCAATGGGCCAGAGGCAGGCAGCACCAGGAGCCTCTGTCAAGTACGCCGCTCTTTATGGCCAGTGAAGCTGAATTCAGACCTGCAACCGAAATTGTTGTTCGGTACCTAAGCTCTGACTTCACGATCTAACACTTTCAGCTACTTTCTCCAAACCCCGACGGAGTGGGATGGGCAAACCTAGGTGTGCGTGCTGTCCTCTGTGAAGGCGCTTTCAGTCCGAGAGATACGTGTGCTGTGAATGGGACGTGCAACTGTACTTAAGGGCAGATGCTGTTGGGGCTCCTTTCAGCTGATCGTCCGCTCGTGAGCAGAGATCTCCGCTCTGGGCTGGAACTCCGTCAGCCAGAACCGACCATGGGCAGCACAGCTGTCTCTGGGCGATCTGCAGGGAGAAACCATCCTTTTTCTACGATTCTCAGGCTAAATGCTTACGGGCAGTCCTAAGACTTCTGCATTCAAGCACTCTGAGGAAAGCCTGTCGTGCCGGGCTTGTTTTCTCCACAGGTTTGTCATCCTGCGGGAGGGCCTTGTTCGCTGAGGGTGCTAGAAGAGGACGCACAGAGCCGCCTCATGCCGGTGAGTAAGAGCAATGCCCTGCAGATGCCTTTGTAGTCCAGTGTCAGGAACTGCTGCAGGAGAGCCTCCTGCCAGACTCTTGCGGGTTCACAATCCATCGAGCAATGACGAGACCCTGAGAGAACACCAGGCGGCTTTCCACTTGCATGTCACTTTCTCCTAGGTGACATAGAAAACTAGGTAAACATGGCAGTAGAAGGCTGTCCTCGCTGTTCACCCTCCACATCGCAGACTTCGGATAGGCTTCAAGCACCAGGCACACGGGAAGGTGCACAACAGCATGCTTCGAAATGCAAGCAGTGGAGGCAATTCCGCTTCAGGTTCCTCTTATGAGGGCGAAAGAAAGCAGTGCAGGATGCCCCTTTCGGGAAATCATTCACGTCGCTGGAGTGGATGCTCAAACTGAGCTTGCCACGTGCTCTCCGGGTCTGTCCCGTGCGTCTGCACTCTAGGCGCCTTGAATGAAGTGTGCCGTGTACAGCTCTCCCTTGCTGAGCAGCAGACGCCCGCTTGCGTGGCCATTTAGCCCAGAGGCCTTGCTGAGGTAGCCTGGCTGACACAGAATCCCCTGCGTGTGGTGACTTCAGCTTGGCAGTTGAAAAAGGCGCTTTTCCTCTGCTACTGTCCGGCGGCTTCAGAGAGGTCCAGGGCAGACGGTTTCGGGGGCGTGTTCGGGGTTGGGCCGGGGAGGTGGGCTATATAAGCAGGTCTCCCCCGCCACAGGCTGAGCTCTGAAAACCAGGTGCACACTGGCTTCCGGCCGCAAGCAACATGGGCAGCAAGAGGTGCGTGCAAAGCCTCTCCACAGCCCGGTGGCGGAGGGTCCCTGAGCCTCCGAGCTGCGGTCCCGCCGAGAAGGCTCTCAGGCGGTCTCAGTCCCAGTGACTTGCATCTCAGTCATGTCCAGAACGCCAGCTCGACACTGCTACGTGGCGAGGTGAGCTTCTTATATATACTTGTACGGCCCGACAGTGGGATACTGTGACGAGGTCTTCTGCCCAGCCTCGGGGTGGAAGCAGAGCAAGGTGCTTTCTGTACAGCATTGGAGGAAGGGCCGATGGGCGTTCTGCTCAATGGGCCACAAGCAGGCAGCACCAGGAGCCCCTGTCAAGTACGCCGCTCTTTATGGCCAGTGAAGCTGAATTCAAACCTGCAATGGAAACTGTCGTGGGGTTCCTAAACTCAGACTTGACGATCTAACACTTCCAGTTGTTTTCTCCAAACTCCAACAGAGTGGGATGGCAAAACCTAGGTGTGCGCGGTGTCCTCTGTGAATGCGCTTCCAGTCCGAGAGGTACGTGTGTTGTGAATGGGACGTGCAAGTGTACTAAAGGGCAGATGCTGCCGGGGCTCCTTACAGCAGATCGTCCGCTCATGAGCACAGAGCTCCGCTCTGGCTTGGAGCTCTGTCAGCCTGAACCGACCACGTTCAGCACAACTCTCTCCTGGCGATCGGCAGGGAGAAGCCGTCCTTTGCTACGATTCTCAGGCTAAATGCTTACGGGCAGTCCTAAGACTTCTGCATTCAAGCACTCTGAGGAAAGCCTGTCGTGCCGGTCTTGTTTTCTCCACAGGTTTGTCATCCTGCGGGAGGGCCTTGTTTGCTGAGGGCGCTAGAGGAGGACGCACAGAGGCGCCTCGTCCCGGTGAGTAAGAGCAATGCCCTGCAGATGCCCTGTAGTCCAGTGTCAGGAACTGCTGCAGGGGAGCCTCCTGCCAGACTCTTGCGGGGGCGCAATCCACCGAGCACCGAGGAGTCCCTCCCTGAGAGAACAGCAGGTGGCTTTCCCCTTGCACGCCAACTGCTCCTATGTGACATGGAAAATGAGGTAAACATTGCAGTAGAAGCCTGTCCTCGCTGTACACCCTGTATCTCACAGACTTCAGTTAGGCCTTACGCACAAGGCACACGGGGAGGTGCAGAGCAGGATGCTTCGAAATGACAGCATTGGGGGCAAGTCAGCTTCGCGTTCAGCTTACGTAGCTGAAAGGAAGCAGTGCAGGATGCCCCGTTCGGGAAATCGTTCACGGGGCTGGAGTGGATGCTGAAACTGAGCTTGCCACGTGCTCCCCGTGTCTGTTCTGTGCGTCCGCACCCTTGGCGCCTTGAATGAAGTCTGCCGCTTACCGCTTGCCCTTGCTGAGCTGTAGAGGCTCGCTTGTGTGCCTATTTCGGTAGAAGGCCTTGCTGAGGCAGCCTGAGTGACAGACAATCGCTTGCATGTGGTGACTTCAGCTTAGCAGTTGAAAAAGGCGCTTATTCTCTGCTACTTTCCGACGGCTTCAGAGCGGTCCAGGGCAGACGGTGGCCGGGGTGTGGACGGGATCGGGGTGGTGATGTGGGCTATTTGAGCAGGTGTCCACTGTCACAGGCCGAACTCTGAAAACCAGGCGCACACTGACTTCAGGCCCCAAGCAACATGGGCAGCAAGTGGTGTCTGCGAAGCCTCTCCACAGCCCTGTGGCGGAGGGGCCCTAAGCCTCAGAGCTGCGGTCCTGCCGAGAAGGCTCTCAGGCTGTCTCAGTCACAGTGATTTGCCGCCCGGACATGTCCACATCGCCAGCTCAACACTGCTACGTGGCGAGGTGAGCTTCTTACATATACTTGTACTGTCAGACAGTGGGACACTGTGACGAGGTCTTCTGCCCAGCCTCAGGGGAGGAAGCAGAGCAAGGTGCTTTCTGCACCGCATTGAAAGAAGGGAGGATGGGCGTTCTGTTCAATGGGCCAGAGGCAGGCAGCACCAGGAGCCTCTGTCAAGTACGCCGCTCTTTATGGCCAGTGAAGCTGAATTCAGACCTGCAACCGAAATTGTTGTTCGGTACCTAAGCTCTGACTTCACGATCTAACACTTTCAGCTACTTTCTCCAAACCCCGACGGAGTGGGATGGGCAAACCTAGGTGTGCGTGCTGTCCTCTGTGAAGGCGCTTTCAGTCCGAGAGATACGTGTGCTGTGAATGGGACGTGCAACTGTACTTAAGGGCAGATGCTGTTGGGGCTCCTTTCAGCTGATCGTCCGCTCGTGAGCAGAGATCTCCGCTCTGGGCTGGAACTCCGTCAGCCAGAACCGACCATGGGCAGCACAGCTGTCTCTGGGCGATCTGCAGGGAGAAACCATCCTTTTTCTACGATTCTCAGGCTAAATGCTTACGGGCAGTCCTAAGACTTCTGCATTCAAGCACTCTGAGGAAAGCCTGTCGTGCCGGGCTTGTTTTCTCCACAGGTTTGTCATCCTGCGGGAGGGCCTTGTTCGCTGAGGGCGCTAGAAGAGGACGCACAGAGCCGCCTCATGCCGGTGAATAAGAGCAATGCCCTGCAGATGCCTTTGTAGTCCAGTGTCAGGAACTGCTGCAGGAGAGCCTCCTGCCAGACTCTTGCGGGTTCACAATCCATCGAGCAATGACGAGACCCTGAGAGAACACCAGGCGGCTTTCCACTTGCATGTCACTTTCTCCTAGGTGACATAGAAAACTAGGTAAACATGGCAGTAGAAGGCTGTCCTCGCTGTTCACCCTCCACATCGCAGACTTCGGATAGGCTTCAAGCACCAGGCACACGGGAAGGTGCACAACAGCATGCTTCGAAATGCAAGCAGTGGAGGCAATTCCGCTTCAGGTTCCTCTTATGAGGGCGAAAGAAAGCAGTGCAGGATGCCCCTTTCGGGAAATCATTCACGTCGCTGGAGTGGATGCTCAAACTGAGCTTGCCACGTGCTCTCCGGGTCTGTCCCGTGCGTCTGCACTCTAGGCGCCTTGAATGAAGTGTGCCGTGTACAGCTCTCTCTTGCTGAGCAGCAGACGCCCGCTTGCGTGGCCATTTAGCCCAGAGGCCTTGCTGAGGCAGCCTGGCTGACACAGAATCCCCTGCGTGTGGTGACTTCAGCTTGGCAGTTGAAAAAGGCGCTTTTCCTCTGCTACTGTCCGGCGGCTTCAGAGAGGTCCAGGGCAGACGGTTTCGGGGGCGTGTTCGGGGTTGGGCCGGGGAGGTGGGCTATATAAGCAGGTCTCCCCCGCCACAGGCTGAGCTCTGAAAACCAGGTGCACACTGGCTTCCGGCCGCAAGCAACATGGGCAGCAAGAGGTGCGTGCAAAGCCTCTCCACAGCCCGGTGGCGGAGGGTCCCTGAGCCTCCGAGCTGCGGTCCCGCCGAGAAGGCTCTCAGGCGGTCTCAGTCCCAGTGACTTGCATCTCAGTCATGTCCAGAACGCCAGCTCGACACTGCTACGTGGCGAGGTGAGCTTCTTATATATACTTGTACGGCCCGACAGTGGGATACTGTGACGAGGTCTTCTGCCCAGCCTCGGGGTGGAAGCAGAGCAAGGTGCTTTCTGTACAGCATTGGAGGAAGGGCCGATGGGCGTTCTGCTCAATGGGCCACAAGCAGGCAGCACCAGGAGCCCCTGTCAAGTACGCCGCTCTTTATGGCCAGTGAAGCTGAATTCAAACCTGCAATGGAAACTGTCGTGGGGTTCCTAAACTCAGACTTGACGATCTAACACTTCCAGTTGTTTTCTCCAAACTCCAACAGAGTGGGATGGCAAAACCTAGGTGTGCGCGGTGTCCTCTGTGAATGCGCTTCCAGTCCGAGAGGTACGTGTGTTGTGAATGGGACGTGCAAGTGTACTAAAGGGCAGATGCTGCCGGGGCTCCTTACAGCAGATCGTCCGCTCATGAGCACAGAGCTCCGCTCTGGCTTGGAGCTCTGTCAGCCTGAACCGACCACGTTCAGCACAACTCTCTCCTGGCGATCGGCAGGGAGAAGCCGTCCTTTGCTACGATTCTCAGGCTAAATGCTTACGGGCAGTCCTAAGACTTCTGCATTCAAGCACTCTGAGGAAAGCCTGTCGTGCCGGTCTTGTTTTCTCCACAGGTTTGTCATCCTGCGGGAGGGCCTTGTTTGCTGAGGGCGCTAGAGGAGGACGCACAGAGGCGCCTCGTCCCGGTGAGTAAGAGCAATGCCCTGCAGATGCCCTGTAGTCCAGTGTCAGGAACTGCTGCAGGGGAGCCTCCTGCCAGACTCTTGCGGGGGCGCAATCCACCGAGCACCGAGGAGTCCCTCCCTGAGAGAACAGCAGGTGGCTTTCCCCTTGCACGCCAACTGCTCCTATGTGACATGGAAAATGAGGTAAACATTGCAGTAGAAGCCTGTCCTCGCTGTACACCCTGTATCTCACAGACTTCAGTTAGGCCTTACGCACAAGGCACACGGGGAGGTGCAGAGCAGGATGCTTCGAAATGACAGCATTGGGGGCAAGTCAGCTTCGCGTTCAGCTTACGTAGCTGAAAGGAAGCAGTGCAGGATGCCCCGTTCGGGAAATCGTTCACGGGGCTGGAGTGGATGCTGAAACTGAGCTTGCCACGTGCTCCCCGTGTCTGTTCTGTGCGTCCGCACCCTTGGCGCCTTGAATGAAGTCTGCCGCTTACCGCTTGCCCTTGCTGAGCTGTAGAGGCTCGCTTGTGTGCCTATTTCGGTAGAAGGCCTTGCTGAGGCAGCCTGAGTGACAGACAATCGCTTGCATGTGGTGACTTCAGCTTAGCAGTTGAAAAAGGCGCTTATTCTCTGCTACTTTCCGACGGCTTCAGAGCGGTCCAGGGCAGACGGTGGCCGGGGTGTGGACGGGATCGGGGTGGTGATGTGGGCTATTTGAGCAGGTGTCCACTGTCACAGGCCGAACTCTGAAAACCAGGCGCACACTGACTTCAGGCCCCAAGCAACATGGGCAGCAAGTGGTGTCTGCGAAGCCTCTCCACAGCCCTGTGGCGGAGGGGCCCTAAGCCTCAGAGCTGCGGTCCTGCCGAGAAGGCTCTCAGGCTGTCTCAGTCACAGTGATTTGCCGCCCGGACATGTCCACATCGCCAGCTCAACACTGCTACGTGGCGAGGTGAGCTTCTTACATATACTTGTACTGCCAGACAGTGGGACACTGTGACGAGGTCTTCTGCCCAGCCTCAGGGGAGGAAGCAGAGCAAGGTGCTTTCTGCACCGCCTTGAAAGAAGGGAGGATGGGCGTTCTGTTCAATGGGCCAGAGGCAGGCAGCACCAGGAGCCTCTGTCAAGTACGCCGCTCTTTATGGCCAGTGAAGCTGAATTCAGACCTGCAACCGAAATTGTTGTTCGGTACCTAAGCTCTGACTTCACGATCTAACACTTTCAGCTACTTTCTCCAAACCCCGACGGAGTGGGATGGGCAAACCTAGGTGTGCGTGCTGTCCTCTGTGAAGGCGCTTTCAGTCCGAGAGATACGTGTGCTGTGAATGGGACGTGCAACTGTACTTAAGGGCAGATGCTGTTGGGGCTCCTTTCAGCTGATCGTCCGCTCGTGAGCAGAGATCTCCGCTCTGGGCTGGAACTCCGTCAGCCAGAACCGACCATGGGCAGCACAGCTGTCTCTGGGCGATCTGCAGGGAGAAACCATCCTTTTTCTACGATTCTCAGGCTAAATGCTTACGGGCAGTCCTAAGACTTCTGCATTCAAGCACTCTGAGGAAAGCCTGTCGTGCCGGGCTTGTTTTCTCCACAGGTTTGTCATCCTGCGGGAGGGCCTTGTTCGCTGAGGGCGCTAGAAGAGGACGCACAGAGCCGCCTCATGCCGGTGAGTAAGAGCAATGCCCTGCAGATGCCTTTGTAGTCCAGTGTCAGGAACTGCTGCAGGAGAGCCTCCTGCCAGACTCTTGCGGGTTCACAATCCATCGAGCAATGACGAGACCCTGAGAGAACACCAGGCGGCTTTCCACTTGCATGTCACTTTCTCCTAGGTGACATAGAAAACTAGGTAAACATGGCAGTAGAAGGCTGTCCTCGCTGTTCACCCTCCACATCGCAGACTTCGGATAGGCTTCAAGCACCAGGCACACGGGAAGGTGCACAACAGCATGCTTCGAAATGCAAGCAGTGGAGGCAATTCCGCTTCAGGTTCCTCTTATGAGGGCGAAAGAAAGCAGTGCAGGATGCCCCTTTCGGGAAATCATTCACGTCGCTGGAGTGGATGCTCAAACTGAGCTTGCCACGTGCTCTCCGGGTCTGTCCCGTGCGTCTGCACTCTAGGCGCCTTGAATGAAGTGTGCCGTGTACAGCTCTCTCTTGCTGAGCAGCAGACGCCCGCTTGCGTGGCCATTTAGCCCAGAGGCCTTGCTGAGGCAGCCTGGCTGACACAGAATCCCCTGCGTGTGGTGACTTCAGCTTGGCAGTTGAAAAAGGCGCTTTTCCTCTGCTACTGTCCGGCGGCTTCAGAGAGGTCCAGGGCAGACGGTTTCGGGGGCGTGTTCGGGGTTGGGCCGGGGAGGTGGGCTATATAAGCAGGTCTCCCCCGCCACAGGCTGAGCTCTGAAAACCAGGTGCACACTGGCTTCCGGCCGCAAGCAACATGGGCAGCAAGAGGTGCGTGCAAAGCCTCTCCACAGCCCGGTGGCGGAGGGTCCCTGAGCCTCCGAGCTGCGGTCCCGCCGAGAAGGCTCTCAGGCGGTCTCAGTCCCAGTGACTTGCATCTCAGTCATGTCCAGAACGCCAGCTCGACACTGCTACGTGGCGAGGTGAGCTTCTTATATATACTTGTACGGCCCGACAGTGGGATACTGTGACGAGGTCTTCTGCCCAGCCTCGGGGTGGAAGCAGAGCAAGGTGCTTTCTGTACAGCATTGGAGGAAGGGCCGATGGGCGTTCTGCTCAATGGGCCACAAGCAGGCAGCACCAGGAGCCCCTGTCAAGTACGCCGCTCTTTATGGCCAGTGAAGCTGAATTCAAACCTGCAATGGAAACTGTCGTGGGGTTCCTAAACTCAGACTTGACGATCTAACACTTCCAGTTGTTTTCTCCAAACTCCAACAGAGTGGGATGGCAAAACCTAGGTGTGCGCGGTGTCCTCTGTGAATGCGCTTCCAGTCCGAGAGGTACGTGTGTTGTGAATGGGACGTGCAAGTGTACTAAAGGGCAGATGCTGCCGGGGCTCCTTACAGCAGATCGTCCGCTCATGAGCACAGAGCTCCGCTCTGGCTTGGAGCTCTGTCAGCCTGAACCGACCACGTTCAGCACAACTCTCTCCTGGCGATCGGCAGGGAGAAGCCGTCCTTTGCTACGATTCTCAGGCTAAATGCTTACGGGCAGTCCTAAGACTTCTGCATTCAAGCACTCTGAGGAAAGCCTGTCGTGCCGGTCTTGTTTTCTCCACAGGTTTGTCATCCTGCGGGAGGGCCTTGTTTGCTGAGGGCGCTAGAGGAGGACGCACAGAGGCGCCTCGTCCCGGTGAGTAAGAGCAATGCCCTGCAGATGCCCTGTAGTCCAGTGTCAGGAACTGCTGCAGGGGAGCCTCCTGCCAGACTCTTGCGGGGGCGCAATCCACCGAGCACCGAGGAGTCCCTCCCTGAGAGAACAGCAGGTGGCTTTCCCCTTGCACGCCAACTGCTCCTATGTGACATGGAAAATGAGGTAAACATTGCAGTAGAAGCCTGTCCTCGCTGTACACCCTGTATCTCACAGACTTCAGTTAGGCCTTACGCACAAGGCACACGGGGAGGTGCAGAGCAGGATGCTTCGAAATGACAGCATTGGGGGCAAGTCAGCTTCGCGTTCAGCTTACGTAGCTGAAAGGAAGCAGTGCAGGATGCCCCGTTCGGGAAATCGTTCACGGGGCTGGAGTGGATGCTGAAACTGAGCTTGCCACGTGCTCCCCGTGTCTGTTCTGTGCGTCCGCACCCTTGGCGCCTTGAATGAAGTCTGCCGCTTACCGCTTGCCCTTGCTGAGCTGTAGAGGCTCGCTTGTGTGCCTATTTCGGTAGAAGGCCTTGCTGAGGCAGCCTGAGTGACAGACAATCGCTTGCATGTGGTGACTTCAGCTTAGCAGTTGAAAAAGGCGCTTATTCTCTGCTACTTTCCGACGGCTTCAGAGCGGTCCAGGGCAGACGGTGGCCGGGGTGTGGACGGGATCGGGGTGGTGATGTGGGCTATTTGAGCAGGTGTCCACTGTCACAGGCCGAACTCTGAAAACCAGGCGCACACTGACTTCAGGCCCCAAGCAACATGGGCAGCAAGTGGTGTCTGCGAAGCCTCTCCACAGCCCTGTGGCGGAGGGGCCCTAAGCCTCAGAGCTGCGGTCCTGCCGAGAAGGCTCTCAGGCTGTCTCAGTCACAGTGATTTGCCGCCCGGACATGTCCACATCGCCAGCTCAACACTGCTACGTGGCGAGGTGAGCTTCTTACATATACTTGTACTGCCAGACAGTGGGACACTGTGACGAGGTCTTCTGCCCAGCCTCAGGGGAGGAAGCAGAGCAAGGTGCTTTCTGCACCGCCTTGAAAGAAGGGAGGATGGGCGTTCTGTTCAATGGGCCAGAGGCAGGCAGCACCAGGAGCCTCTGTCAAGTACGCCGCTCTTTATGGCCAGTGAAGCTGAATTCAGACCTGCAACCGAAATTGTTGTTCGGTACCTAAGCTCTGACTTCACGATCTAACACTTTCAGCTACTTTCTCCAAACCCCGACGGAGTGGGATGGGCAAACCTAGGTGTGCGTGCTGTCCTCTGTGAAGGCGCTTTCAGTCCGAGAGATACGTGTGCTGTGAATGGGACGTGCAACTGTACTTAAGGGCAGATGCTGTTGGGGCTCCTTTCAGCTGATCGTCCGCTCGTGAGCAGAGATCTCCGCTCTGGGCTGGAACTCCGTCAGCCAGAACCGACCATGGGCAGCACAGCTGTCTCTGGGCGATCTGCAGGGAGAAACCATCCTTTTTCTACGATTCTCAGGCTAAATGCTTACGGGCAGTCCTAAGACTTCTGCATTCAAGCACTCTGAGGAAAGCCTGTCGTGCCGGGCTTGTTTTCTCCACAGGTTTGTCATCCTGCGGGAGGGCCTTGTTCGCTGAGGGCGCTAGAAGAGGACGCACAGAGCCGCCTCATGCCGGTGAGTAAGAGCAATGCCCTGCAGATGCCTTTGTAGTCCAGTGTCAGGAACTGCTGCAGGAGAGCCTCCTGCCAGACTCTTGCGGGTTCACAATCCATCGAGCAATGACGAGACCCTGAGAGAACACCAGGCGGCTTTCCACTTGCATGTCACTTTCTCCTAGGTGACATAGAAAACTAGGTAAACATGGCAGTAGAAGGCTGTCCTCGCTGTTCACCCTCCACATCGCAGACTTCGGATAGGCTTCAAGCACCAGGCACACGGGAAGGTGCACAACAGCATGCTTCGAAATGCAAGCAGTGGAGGCAATTCCGCTTCAGGTTCCTCTTATGAGGGCGAAAGAAAGCAGTGCAGGATGCCCCTTTCGGGAAATCATTCACGTCGCTGGAGTGGATGCTCAAACTGAGCTTGCCACGTGCTCTCCGGGTCTGTCCCGTGCGTCTGCACTCTAGGCGCCTTGAATGAAGTGTGCCGTGTACAGCTCTCTCTTGCTGAGCAGCAGACGCCCGCTTGCGTGGCCATTTAGCCCAGAGGCCTTGCTGAGGCAGCCTGGCTGACACAGAATCCCCTGCGTGTGGTGACTTCAGCTTGGCAGTTGAAAAAGGCGCTTTTCCTCTGCTACTGTCCGGCGGCTTCAGAGAGGTCCAGGGCAGACGGTTTCGGGGGCGTGTTCGGGGTTGGGCCGGGGAGGTGGGCTATATAAGCAGGTCTCCCCCGCCACAGGCTGAGCTCTGAAAACCAGGTGCACACTGGCTTCCGGCCGCAAGCAACATGGGCAGCAAGAGGTGCGTGCAAAGCCTCTCCACAGCCCGGTGGCGGAGGGTCCCTGAGCCTCCGAGCTGCGGTCCCGCCGAGAAGGCTCTCAGGCGGTCTCAGTCCCAGTGACTTGCATCTCAGTCATGTCCAGAACGCCAGCTCGACACTGCTACGTGGCGAGGTGAGCTTCTTATATATACTTGTACGGCCCGACAGTGGGATACTGTGACGAGGTCTTCTGCCCAGCCTCGGGGTGGAAGCAGAGCAAGGTGCTTTCTGTACAGCATTGGAGGAAGGGCCGATGGGCGTTCTGCTCAATGGGCCACAAGCAGGCAGCACCAGGAGCCCCTGTCAAGTACGCCGCTCTTTATGGCCAGTGAAGCTGAATTCAAACCTGCAATGGAAACTGTCGTGGGGTTCCTAAACTCAGACTTGACGATCTAACACTTCCAGTTGTTTTCTCCAAACTCCAACAGAGTGGGATGGCAAAACCTAGGTGTGCGCGGTGTCCTCTGTGAATGCGCTTC